>NC_069503.1:0-7500 GCF_027579735.1 Bombina bombina
TTGATCTGACACTTGGAAAGAGGGGAATTTTCTGATTCTAAGCCCACGTGGTATTCGCATTGCTTTTTTATACATCTGGAAGCTTTTAATATCCATCTCAATTCTTGTGTCATTTTTCAATAGAGAATCCATTTTGAAAAAAAGACTGTCCAGATTAGAATTTGCCTCCTTTTCCATAGTGTCAGAATTAAAAAGGTCTTCAGTGTCACTTATTTCTTCAGCAAATTGCTGCAAGACAAATCCCCCTGCTGCCATGTCTAGCTGTATAAATCCTTATATCTTAAATATATTTGCTTAGTGTTTGTATACTTAAATGCTTCTTATGGTGTGTTGTTACTTATAGCATGAGCTCACATGAGATTATAAGCTGTAATGTCTGTATTAGTGTACAAAGGCACTCGTAGACTGCTATATGTACTGCAGCTATTTCTTGGGTAAACACCTCTTCAGTGTGTACTACGACTTAATGCGCTATTGGTACTTAATATTTTTATATATTACCAGACAGTTAGAAAATAGCACAGTAAAATCACAGTTAATTCAACATAATTGTTGAAATACATTTTTAGTAATTTTTGATAATTTTTTCAGATTAAAAGACATTACTTAATTAATTTTATTTTTATTACTGTTATCACTCAGTTTAATACTTACATTTGTATTTAATTAATAATGTCATATTTTTACATTTAGGATGTTTATTATGTCTTTTATTTTATTTTTTGTGTTAATTTGAGTATTTATGACAGGACAAAAATTTGTAGTTAAAAACACATACTTTGCTCATGCTCACCTGCCTTAAAGTATTAAGTTCACTTTAATTAACTAATTGATTGCTGTGAGTTAACAGCTGACCTGTATTTAAGGCAGTGTATCATGGGTAGTAAGTATGGTCACTGAGGATGTAATACAAGGAAACGCGTCTGACCAGTCTTTATATTTTTCTACCTTGCTGCCTGTCTATTTGCTGTTTTTCAATCCTACCTGTGGGATAACATTATGCCTAACTGTATATGTGAAGGACTTTCCAATAAACAGGTATTAATATTCACTTACTTCTACCTTGCTGGGTGTTTTATTTGTGATTAAGTCTCACTGCTGCCGGGTGCGCCGGAAGTTTTTGCTTTTTGTATTGTCTTTTGAGCGTTGATGGAGCGCTCAGCTTCCCTTGCATCGGAGCATTGTGAGTGAAACAGGATACGTCATCGGACGTCTAGTGTGTGTTTACTACGTGAAGAGCGTGAAGAGTGTCACGTGAGTGTGAACGGACACAGTTACAGTCTGAGCGCTTTCCCAAGTTGAACGGGTGATAATCTAAATTAGAAAGGATAGCTTTAAATGGATTAAAAAGGGACAACAAGTTGGTCATTACCAATTCAGATTAAGGAGGCTCAGTTGTGGTTTAAAATAGAGAAAAATACATCACAGAAGCCCTTAAACAGCTTGAAGAGTTAAATACCTATGTAAGACTTAGCTTTAATCCTACCATTACATTTCAACAGGAACTAGATAATGTTTTAGACCAATCGGTACATAAGGGCTATATTACCAAAATCACAGCTGATAATCTAAAAGTTAGCCATCCACAAATCTCTGTATTTAAAGATATAGCAAAAATACACAAAGATCTGAAGTTGCCCCCTGGCAGGCCTATCATTTCGGGTATAGGCACTCTCGGGGAAAAGCTAGGTGCATTTATTGATGAGCATTTGCAACCCATTGTTCTTTCTACTCCTGGACATGTTAGAGACACTAAACATCTACTAAATATGCTGAAGGAAGTGGCAATTGATGATAAATGCATCCTTGTCGTCTCTATTGATGCGTCATCACTTTATTCATGTATTCCTCACAATCAGGGACTTTATGCACTTTATCAAATGTTAAAGATGCTTACAGATTATGATGTTGAATATATTGAATTTTTAATTGAGACTACAGGATATCTTCTGACACATAATTACTTTTTATTTTTGGGGTGATACTATTTGCAAAGATGTGGTACAGCAATGGGGGCAAAATTTGCCCCCTCATATGCAAATCTTTATTTGAGTTTTTTCTTTCATGTAATTGGCAAGAGTCAATGAGCTAGTGACATATGGGATATACAATCCTACCAGGAGGGGCAAAGTTTCCCAAACCTAAAAATGCCTATAAATACACCCCTCACCACACCCACAATTCAGTTTTACAAACTTTGCCTCCTATGGAGGTGGTGAAGTAAGTTTGTGCTAAGATTTCTTCGTTGATATGCGCTTCTCAGCATTGTTGAAGCCCAATTCCTTTCAGAGTACAGCGAATGTCAGAGGGACGTGAAGGGAGTATTACTTATTTGATTACGATGATTTCCCTAACGGGGGTCTATTTCATAGGTTCTCTGTTATCGGTTGTAGAGATTCATCTCCTACCTCCCTTTTCAGATCGACGATATACTCTCAATTTACCATTACCTCTACTAATAACTGTTTTAGTACTGGTTTGGCTATCTGCTATATGTGGATGGGTGTCTTTTGGTAAGTATGTTTTTTATTACTTAATACACTCTCAGCTATGGTTTGGCAATTTATGCATTTATATAAAGTTCTAAATATATGTATTGTACTTATATTTGCCATGAGTCAGGTTCATGAATTTCCTTCTGCAGACTGTCAGTTTCATATTTGGGGATATAAACATTTTAAGAAATTTATTTCTTACCTGGGGTTTAGTCTTTTTTTTTTTCAATTGACTACTTCTTGCAATTGCAGGTATTAGGCCCGCGGGTGCGTCAAATGCTAAACTTTATTGCGTCATTCTTGGCACGAAAATATTTTTGGCGCAAAGAAATACGTTTATGACGCAACTTCGTCATTTCCGGCGTCATACGTGACGCCGAGACCTTTCACACAGCGGCGTCATTAGTGACGCAAGTGTGTAATTTCCGGTTATTTTTGGTGCCAAAAAAGTTTACGTTACGTTGTGCGTCATTCTTGGCGCCAAACTTTTTCATTATTTCAATACCCCTTGTATGTTTGCCTCTTGCTTTTTTCTATCAGAGGCCTATGCTATTGCATTTTTTCCCATTCCTGAAACTGTCATATAAGGAAATAGATAATTTTGCTTTATATGTTTTTTCTCTTACATTGAGTAAGATGTCCCAATCTGATCCTGTCTCAGAAGTTTCTGCTGGAACATTGCTGCCTGACATCGGTTCTACCAAAGCTAAGTGCATTTGTTGTAAAATTGTAGAAATTATTTCACTGAATGTCATTTGTAATAGTTGTCATGATAAACTTTTACATGCAGATAGAGTTTCCATCAGTAATAGTACATTGCCAGTTGCAGTTCCTTCAACTTCTAATGTGCATGATACCTGTAAATTTTAAAGAATTTGTTTCTGATTCTATTCTGAAGACTTTGTCTGCATTTCCACCTTCTAATAAGCGTAAAAGGTCTTTTAAAACTTCTCATTTAGCTAATGAAATTTCAAATGATCAACAACATAATAATTTATCCTCTTCTGATGAGGATCTATCTGAGACAGAAGATCCTTCCTCAGACATTGACACTGACAAATCTACTTATTTATTTAAAATAGAGTATATGCGTTCTTTATTAAAAGAAGTGTTAATTACTTTGGATATTGAGGTAACCAGTCCTATTGACGTTCAGTCTAATAAACGTTTAAATGCTGTTTTTGAACCTCCTGTAGTTTCTCCAGGGGTTTTTCCTATTCCTGAGACTATTTCTGATATGATTTCTAGGGAATGGAATAAGCCAGGTACTTCTTTTATTCCTTCTTCAAGGTTTTAAAAAATTGTATCCTTTACCAGCAAAATCTATAGAGTTTTGGGAAAAAATCCCAAAGTTGATGGGGCTATTTCTAATCTTGCTAAACGTACCACTATTCCTATGGAAGATAGTACTTCACTTTAAGGATCCTTTAGATAGGAAGCTTGAATCTTATCTAAGGAAGGTTCTATTTATATTCAGGTTATTTCTCAGACCTGCTATTTCTTTGGCTGATGTTGCGGCTGCATCAACTTTCTGGTTGGAGAATTTAGCGCAACAAGAATTGGATTCTGACATATCTAGCATTATTCGCTTACTGCAACATGCTAATCATTTTATTTGTGATGCCATTTTTGATATTATCAAAATTGATGTTAGATCCATGTCTTTAGCTGTATTAGCTAGAAGAGCTTTGTGGCTTAAATCTTGGAATGCTGATTCTGCCATCTAAATCTAGATTACTATCTCTTTCTTTTCCAAGGTAATAATTTATTTGGTTACTCAGTTGTGATTCTATTATTTCAACTATCACTGGGGGAAAAAGGAGTTTTTCTGCCTCAGGATAAAAAACCTAAGGGTAAATCTAAGGCTTTCTAACACGTTTTCGTTCCTTTCGTCATGAAATAAGGAACAAAAAACTCAATCCTCCCCCCCAAGGAATCTGCTTCATTTGGAAGCCTTCCTCAAATTGGAATAAATCCAAGCCATTTAGGAACCAAAGTCAGCTCCTAAGTCCGCAGGAAGGTGCGGCCCTCATTCCAGCTCAGCTGGTAGGGTGGGCAGATTAAAGTTTTTCAAGGATTTTTGGATAAAAATCTGTCCAAAAATCATTGGATTCAGAGCATTGTCTCTCAAGGGGGTATCGAATAGGATCAGAGAAAGACCTCCTGTGAGAAGATTTTTTCTCTCACGTATCCTGTAAATCCAGTAAAAGCTTCAGGCTATTTCTGAAGTGTGTTTCAGACCTGAGTCCTTCAGGGGTAATCATGCCAGTTTCCTCATCAGGAACAAGGTTTGGGGTTTTATTCAAACCTATTCATTGTACCAAAGAAAGAAAATTTAATCCAGAACCAGTTCTGGATCTGAAAATTTTGAAACGTTATGTAAGAGTAACAACTTTCAAGATGGTGACTATAAGGACTATTCTGCCTTTTGTTCAGCGTGGACATTATAGTCCACAATAGACTTGCAGGATGCAATACCTTCATATTCCTATTCATCCAGAACACTATCAGTTCCTGAGATTCTTATTTCTAGACAAGCATTACCAATTTGTTGCTCTTCCCATTTGCCTAGCAACAGCTCCCAAGAATCTTTTCAAAGGTTCTGGGTGCCTCTACTATCTGTAATCAGAGAACAGGGTATCTGCGGTGTTTCCTTATTGGACGATATCTTGGTACTAGCTCAGTCTTTACGTACTGCAGAATCTCACACGAATCAACTAGTATTGTTTCTTCGGAAACATGGTTGGAGGATCAATTTACCAAAAAGTTTCTTGATTCCTCAGACAAGGGTCACCATTTTAGGCTTCCAGATAGATTCAGTGTCAATCACTCTGTCTCTAACAGACAAGAGACGTTTAAAATTGGTCGTAGCATGTCGGCACCTTCAGTCTCAGTCATTCCCTTCAGTGGCTATGTGCATGGAAGTTTTAGGTCTCATGACTGCAGCATCGGACGTGATCCCCTTTGCTCGTTTTCACATGAGACCTCTACAGCTTTGTATGCTGAATCGATGGTGCAGGAATTATACAAAGATATCACAATTAATATCCTTGAATCCCAATGTACGACACTCTCTGACATGGTGGATAGATCACCATCTTTTGGTTCAAGGGGCTTCTTTTGTTCGGCCAACCTGTACTGTGATCTCAACAGATGTGAGTCTTTCAGGTTGGGGAGCTGTTTGGGGATCTCTGACAGCACAAGGGGTTTGGAAATCTCAAGAGACGAGATTACCAATAAATATTTTAGAACTCCGTGCAATTCTCAGGGCTCTTCAGTTCTGGCCTCTGCTAAAGAGAGAACCCTTCATTTGTTTTCAGACAGACAATATCACAACTGTGGCTTATGTCAATCATCAGGGTGGGACTCACAGTCCCCAAGCTATGAAAGAAGTATCTTGGATACTTGCTTGGGTGGAATCCAGCTCCTGTCTAATCTCTGCGGTGCAAATACCAGGTGTAGACAATTGGGAGGCGGATTATCTCAGCCGCCAAACTTTACATCCAGGGGAGTGGTCTCTCCATCCAGATGTGTTTTCTCAGATTGTTCAGATGTGGGCTCTTCCAGAGATAGATCTCATGGCCTCTCATCTAAACAAGAAACTTCCCAGATACCTGTCCAGGTATGTTCAGGCGGAAGCAGTGGAATGCGCTGACACTTTCTTGGTGTTATCATCCTGCTTACATCTTCCCGCCTCTAGTTCTCCTTCCAAGAGTGATCTCCAAAATCATCATGGAACAGTCTTTTTTGTTGCTGGTGGATCCAGCAGGGCCACACAGGTTTTGGTATGCGGATCTGGTTCGGATGTCCAGTTGCCCGCCTTGGCCACTTCCGTTTCGCCCGGACCTACTATCTCAAGGTCCGTTTTTCCATAAGGATCTCAAATGATTAAATTTGAAGGTATGGAAATTGAACGCTTAGTTCTAAGTCATAGAGGTTTCTCTGACTCAGTGATTAATACTATGTTACAAGCTCGTAAATCTGTCTCTAGAAATATTTATTATAGAGTTTGGAAGACTTACATTTCATGGTGTTCTTCTCATAAATTCTCCTGGCATCCTTTTAGAATTCCTAGAATTTTACAGTTTCTTCAGGATGGTTTGGATAAGGGTTTGTCTGCAAGTTCCTTGAAAGGACAAATCTCCGCTCTTTCTGTTTTATTTCACAGAAAGATTGCTATACTTCCTGATATACACTGTTTTGTACAGGCTTTAATTCGTATTAAGCCTGTCATTAAGTCAATTTCTCCTCCTTGGAGTCTTAATTTGGTTCTGAAGGCTTTACAGGCTCCTCCATTTGAACCTAGGCATTCTTTAGACATTAAACTACTTTCTTGGAAAGTGTTGTTTCTTTTGGCCATCTCTTCTGCTAGAAGAGTTTTTGAGTTATCTGCTCTTTCTTGTGAGTCTCCTTTTCTGATTTTTCATCAGGATAAGGCAGTTTTACGGACTTCTTTTCAATTTTTACCTAAGGTTGTGAATTCTAACAACATTAGTAGAGAAATTGTTGCCCCTTCCTTATGTCCTAATCCTAAGAATTCTTTGGAGAGATCCTTACATTCTTTGGATGTGGTAAGAGCTTTGAAATATTATGTGGAAGCTACTAAAGATTTCAGGAAGACTTCCAGTCTATTTGTTTTATTTTCTGGTCCTAGGAAAGGTCAGAAAGCTTCTGCTATTTCCTTGGCTTCTTGGTTGAAACTTTTGATTCATCAAGCTTATTTGGAGTCGGGTCAGGCCCTGCCTCAGAGAATTACATCTCATTCTACTAGATCAGTCTCCACTTCGTGGGCTTTTAAGAATGAAGCTTCAGTTGATCAGATTTGCAAAGTGGCAACTTGGTCCTCTTTGCATACATTTACTAAATTCTACCGTTTTGATGTATTTGCTTCTTCGGAAGCAGTTTTTGGTAGAAAAGTTCTTCAGGCAGCTGTTTCAGTTTGATTCTTCTGCTTTTGATTTAAGTTTTTTCTTTCAAAAATAGAAATAAACTTATTTTTTTTGGG
>NC_069503.1:17500-100000 GCF_027579735.1 Bombina bombina
AGTTGCCTGTCTGGCACTGCCAGCCTGTGTGTCAGGCTCACATCATATACTGTGCCTACTTGCTCAGTGCCACCAGTCATATCTGGTGTAACATTAGTGTAAATTTTTAAAAAAAACTTTTACATCAGTCTGCTAGTGTAATCTAATTGCAGTTGCCTGCCTGCCTGCCAGCGTGTGTGCCAGCCCCACTTGCCAACTAGTGCCACCAATCATATTTGTTATAACAGTATTGTAAATATTTAAAAAAAAAAACTTTTTTGACTGTGAAATATCAGTCTGCTTTTTTGTGTCAGGCTCACGGCGTATACTGTGCCCACTTGCCCAGTGTCACCACTCATATCTTGTTTAATAATAGTGTAAGTGTACATTTAAAAAAAAAAAACTTTTTGGATTGTGAAACATCAGTCTGCTTTTTTGTGTCAGGCTCACAGCGTATACTGTCACTGTGCCCACTTGCCCAGTGGCACCACTCATATTTTGTTTAATAGTAGTGTAAGTCTACATTTAAAAAAAAAAAATGACAGGCAGAGGCAGGCCACCCCACAGGTGCCGTCGTGGTCGTGGTGCTGTGATTCCCTTTGGCCATAGAATAATGCCCAGTGTTAGGCCATGTACCATGAACACGAAAAGTTCTGATGAAATAGTTGACCTCTCAAGTGACCAGTGCCACTCGCCCGCCTGTCGCCACCACCAACACTAGCACCACAGCCGCTTCACTTGATCTGTCAGAGGAGTTATTGAGTTATTGACACATCAGTTGGAAGAAATGAGTGATGCGCAACCATCATTGACAGAGGATGTAGATAACAGTAATATGTCTCAGTCAGGCAGCATTACAGACATGGACGTACGGTGTGATGATGATGGTGATGTTGTACCCCCTGCTTCCTTTGTTGATTTGTCAGATACAAGTGAAGCGGTTGATGATGATGCGTCTGTGGATGTCACGTGGGTGCCCGCTAGAAGAGAAGAAGAGGGGGAAAGTTCAGATGGGGAGACAGAGAGGAGGAGGAGGAGACGAGTTGGAAGCAGGGGGAGGTCGTCGCAAGGAGATAGTGGCACAGTCAGACAGCATACATCGGCACCCGGGGTCAGCCAGACAGCACGCCAATCAACGCATGCTGTTGCCACCACCAGAATACCATCATCGCAGAGCTCAGCAGTGTGGCATTTTTTTTTGTGTGTCTGCCCTCTAACAGCAGCGATGCCATTTGCAACCTGTGCCAAGAGAAACTGAGTCGTGGGAAGTCAACACCCACCTAGGTACAACTGCTTTGCGAAGGCACATGATCTCACATCACAAACGCCGATGGGATGAACACATGAGTAGAAGCAACACACAAACTCAAAGCCGCCATCCTCCTCCTGGTCCAGCATCTTCAGCCACGTCAACCTCTGCTGTACTCCTTGCCCCCTCTCAACTATCCGCACTCAGTCTCTCTTCCGTAGCAGTTCCTGGTCATCTGCCCCACAGTCAGGTGTCAGTCAAGGACATGTTTGAGCGTAAGAAGCCAATGTCACAAAGTCACCCCCTTGCCCGGCATCTGACAGCTGGCTTGTCTGAACTCTTAGCCCACCAGCTTTTACCATACAAGCTGGTGGAGTCTGAGGCATTCAAAAAATTTGTATCTATTGGGACACCGCAGTGGAAGGTACCCGGCCGAAATTTCTTTTCACAAAAGGCAATCCCCAACCTGTACTCTATTGTGCAAAAGGAAGTAATGGCATGTCTGGCACACAGCTTTGGGGCAAGGGTCCATCTGACCACTGATAGCTGGTCTGCAAAGCATGGTCAGGGCAGTTATATCACCTACACTGCGCATTGGGTAAACCTGCTGACGGCTGACAAGCATGAAATGCGTGGCTCTGCAGAGGAGTTGGTGACACCGCCACGACTTGCAGGCAGGCCTGCTGCTACCTCCTCTACTCCTCCTACTCCATCCTCTTCCATAACCTCTTCCTCGGCTGAGTCCTCTTCTGCTGCTGCGTCTTGCTCCACATCAACGGCACCCCCCCAGCTCCCCAAGTACTATTCAACATCCCCGATACGGCAGTGTCACGCCGTCTTGGGGTTGACTTGCCTGAAAGCAGAGAGTCACACCGCACCAGCACTCCTGTCCGCCCTGAACGCACAGGTGGACCAGTGGCTAACTCCGCACTAACTGGAAATTGGCAAAGTTGTTTCTGACAATGGAAGTAATTTGGTGGCGGCATTGAAATTGGGCAAGTTGACACATGTGCCGTGCATGGCACATGTGTGTAATCTGATTGTACAATGCTTTGTGCATAAGTACTCAGGCTTATAGGACGTCCTGAAGCAGGCCAGGAAGGTGTGTGGCCATTTCAGGCGTTCCTACACGGCCATGGCGCACTTGTCAGATATCCAGCGCGAAACAACCTGCCAGTGAGGCGCTTGATTTGCAACAGCCCGACACGTTGGAATTCAGCACTCCTAATGTTCGACCGCCTGCTCCAACAAGTAAAAGCTGTTAACGAGTATTTGTATGACCGGGGTGCTAGGACAGCCTCTGGGGAGCTGGTGATTTTTTTGCCATGTTACTGGACGCTCATGCGCAATGCCTGTAGGCTCATGCGTCCTTTTGAGGAGGTGACAAACCTAGTCAGTCGCACCGAAGGCACCATCAGCGACATCATACCATTTGTTTCCTTCCTGGAGCGTGCCCTGCGAAGAGTGCTGGATCAGGCCGTAGATGAGCGTGAAGAGGAAGAGGAAGAGTTGTGGTCTCCATCATCTCCAGAAACAGCCTTATCAGCATCGCTTGCTGGACCAGCGGCAACGCAGGAAGAGGATTGTGAGGAAGAGGAGTCAGAGGAGGAATGTGGCTTTGAGGAGGAGGAGGAAGACCAAGCACAACAGTCATCCCAGGGTGCTCGTTGTTGTCACCTATCTGGTACCCGTGGTGTTGTACGTGGCTGGGGGAAGAAGATACCTTCAATGAGATCAGTGAGGACGAGGAACGGGACATGAGTAGCTCGGCATCCAACCTTGTGCAAATGGGGTCTTTCATGCTGTCGTGCCTGTTGAGGGACACTCGTATAAAAAAGCTGAAGGAGAACGACCTGTACGACTTCCCCAGTCCCACTAATGTTCACAAATGCCAGCCTCTAATAAAATAATCTATGCATCTCAACATTGTATTTCTTTGAATTTCAATAAAATTAAAAAAAAAAAAAAATTCTTTTTTTGGTGTCACCCCCTGGAGGGTGTCACCCGGGTGCGACCAGCCCCCCCCCCCGCCCCCCCCTAGTGACGCCACTGTCTCTCAGGGAGGGTAAAGTGAATGTGGTGTTTGGAATTTGTAGTTTTATATCTTCAATCAAGAGTTTGTTATTTTTAAATAGTACCGGTTTGTACTATTTACTCTCTAGCAGAAAAGTGATGAAGATTTCTGCTGAGAGGAAAATGATTTTAGCACCAGTAACTAAAATCCACTGCTGTTCGCACACAGGACTGAGGAGTACCAGAAAACTTCAGTTGGGGGGAACAGTTTGCAGGCTTAACTGCAATGAGGTATGTTGAGTCATTTATTTCTAGACAAGACTGAGATAATGCTAGAAGATTGACAAGATCCCCATGTGGGGAGGGTAAGCTATGTTCTGAGACTTAGTATAGAATTGAATGCTTACATGACAGGGCTAAATAGGCTGGTTGACACTAAGGCAGGGTAATCGATTATTTATTAAAAAATACTCATTGGAGACACCTTTTTAGGCACGTTGGAGTGTTTTACTGGGGTTATTATCCACATGGCATAAATTTAGTCACTTAGAAGTGATTTTTGTAGGCCTCACAACTCCGGAGTGGAGTGGGAGAGGCCTAATTTCGCGCCTCAGATGCGCACTTAGAATTGAGAGACAGTTCATGCTGCTTCACATGGAGGGTCCAGCTGCTGATTGAGGGCCTAGAAGAAGCTTTATACCCCCAAAACTGATCCCTAAGGGCAGGTAGGGCCACAGCAGTAAGCTGTGGCAAGGTGCTGTAGTTTGTTAACCGGTTGTTGGCTTTAGGCTGCTCCGGTTTGGGCATTAAGGGGTTAATCGTTCTGAAACTTGCTGTGCAATCATATTAAAGCCTTAGGTACATACAGTGAAAATGTCAAAAGGATTGGTGCATTTTTCACTGTTTTGTAAAATTGTGTGCTCTTTTTATTTCTTAAAGGCACAGTAACGTTTTTTTCAAATTGTGTTTTTTATTTGATTAAAGTGTTTTCCAAGCTTGCTTGTGTATGCTACTAGTCTGTTAAACATGTCTGACACTAAGGAAAATCCTTGTTCAATGTGTTTAGAAGCCATGGTGGAACCCCCTCTCAGAATGTGTCCCAATTGCACTAATATGTCTATACACTTTAAAGATCATATTGTTGCACTTAAAAATGTGGCCCAAGATGATTCTCAGACTGAAGGTAATGAGGATAGTCCGTCTACCTCTCCCCATGGGTCACAACCAGTTACGCCCGCGCAAGCGACGCTTAGTGCCTCTAGTGCGTCTGCCCCTATTACATTGCAACAACTAGCGACAGTTATGGATAATTCCCTTGCGGTCTTTCTATCCAAACTGCCAGTTTTTCCTACAAAGCGTGATAGCTCTGTTTTAAGAACAGATTATGAGCAGTCTGAAGCTTTGGTAGCCTTATCTGATGTACCCTCACAACGCTCTGAAATGGAGGTGAGGGATTTGATGTCTGAGGGAGAAATTTCCAATTCAGGAAGGTTTCTCATCGGGCAGAGTCAGATTCATTAGCATTTAAATTTAAATTGGAACACCTCCGCGTTTTTGCTCAGGGAGGTATTAGCTACTCTGGATGATTGTGACCCTATGGTGGTCCCAGAGAAGTTGTGAAAAATGGACAAGTACCTAGAGGTTCCTGTATACACTGATGCATTTCCGATCCCTAAGAGGGTTGCGGATATTGTTACTAGGGAGTGGGATAGACCAGGTGTCCCTTTTGTCCCCCCACCTATTTTTAAGAAGATTTTCCCCATAACTGACCCTAGGCGGGACTCGTGGCAGACGGTCCCTAAGGTAGAGGGGGCTGTTTCGACACTTGCTAAGCGCACAACCATACCAATTGCAGACAGTTGTGCTTTTAAAGATCCTATGGATAAAAAGTTAGAAGGTTTACTTAAGAAAATCTTTGTTCAACAAGGCTTTCTTCTCCAACCTATTGCTTGCATTGTTCCTGTAACTACTGCAGTGGCTTTCTGGTTTGAGGCGCTGGAGGAGTCGCTCCAGACGGAGACCTCATATGACAAATTATGGATAGAATTAAGGCTCTAAGGCCTAGATTTGGAGTTCGGCGGTAGCCGTCAAAACCAGCGTTAGAGGCTCCTAACGCTGGTTTTGGCCGCCCGCTGGTATTTGGAGTCAGTGATTAAAGGGTCTAACGCTCACTTTTCAGCCGCGACTTTTCCATACCGCAGA
Organism: Bombina bombina; assembly: GCF_027579735.1. Classification (NCBI taxonomy): domain Eukaryota; kingdom Metazoa; phylum Chordata; class Amphibia; order Anura; family Bombinatoridae; genus Bombina; species Bombina bombina. The sequence continues at coordinate 22,944 of NC_069503.1, forward strand.
TCCCCCTACGCCATTTGCGTAGCCTATATTTTCAATGGGATCTTTCTAACGCTTGGTATTTTAGAGTCGTTTCTGAAGTGAGCGTTAGAGCTCTAACGACAAGATTCCAGCCGCCTGAAAATAGCAGGAGTTAAGAGCTTTCTGGCTAACGCCGGTTTATAAAGCTCTTAACTACTGTACCCTAAAGTACACTAACACCCATAAACTACCTATGTACCCCTAAACCGAGGTCCCCCCACACCGCCGCCACTCGATTAAAATTTTTAACCCCTAAACTGCCGACCGCCACCTACGTTATACTTATGTACCCCTAATCTGCTGCCCCTAACCCCGCCGACCCCTGTATTACATTTATTAACCCCTAACTTGCCCCCCACAACGTCGCCGCCAGCTACTTAAAATAATTAACCCCTAATCTTCCGACCGCAAATCGCCGCCACCTACGTTATCCCTATGTACCCCTAATCTGCTGCCCTAACATCGCCGACCCCTATATTATATTTATTAACCCCTAATCTGCCCCCTCAACGTCGCCGACACCTGCCTACACTTATTAACCCCTAATCTGCCGAGCGGACCCTGAGCGCTACTATAATAAAGTTATTAACCCCTAATCCGCCTCACTAACCCTATCATAAATAGTATTAACCCCTAATCTGCCCTCCCTAACATCGCCGACACCTAACTTCAATTATTAACCCCTAATCTGCCGACCGGAGCTCACCGCTATTCTAATAAATGGATTAACCCCATCAAGCTAAGTCTAACCCTAACACTAACACCCCCCTAAGTTAAATATAATTTTTATCTAACGAAATAAATTAACTCTTATTAAATAAATTATTCCTATTTAAAGCTAAATACTTACCTGTAAAATAAATCATAATATAACTACAATATAAATTATAATTATATTATAGCTATTTTAGGATTAATATTTATTTTACAGGCAACTTTGTTATTATTTTAACCAGGTAAAATAGCTATTAAATAGTTAAGAACTATTTAATAGTTACATAGTTAAAATAATAACAAATTTACCTGTAAAATAAATCCTAACCTAAGTTATAATTAAACCTAACACTACCCTATCAATAAAATAATTAAATAAACTACCTACAATTACCTACAATTAACCTAACACTACACTATCAATAAATTAATTAAACACAATTCCTACAAATAAATACAATTAAATAAACTAGCTAAAGTACAAAAAATAAAAAAGAACTAAGTTACAGAAAATAAAAAAATATTTACAAACATAAGAAAAATATTACAACAATTTTAAACTAATTACACCTACTCTAAGCCCCCTAATAAAATAACAAAGCCCCCCAAATAAAAAATTCCCTACCCTATTCTAAATTAAAAAAGTTACAAGCTCTTTTACCTTACCAGCCCTGAACAGGGCCCTTTGCGGGGCATGCCCCAAGAATTTCAGCTCTTTTGCCTGTAAAAAAAAACATACAATACCCCCCCCCAACATTACAACCCACCACCCACATACCCCTAATCTAACCCAAACCCCCCTTAAATAAACCTAACACTAAGCCCCTGAAGATCTTCCTACCTTGTCTTCACCATCCAGGTATCACCGATCCGTCCTGGCTCCAAGATCTTCATCCAACCCAAGCGGGGGTTGGCGATCCATAATCCGGTCCAGAAGAGGCTCCAAAGTCTTCATACTATCCGGCAAGAAGAGGACATCCGGACCGGCAAACATCTTCTCCAAGCGGCATCTTCGATCTTCTTCCATCCGGAGCGAAGCGGCAGGATCCTGAAGACCTCCAGCGCGGAACATCCATCCGGACCGACGACTGAACGACGAATGACTGTTCCTTTAAGGGACGTCATCCAAGATGGCGTCCCCTCGAATTCCGATTGGCTGATAGGATTCTATCAGCCAATCGGAATTAAGGTAGGAATTTTCTGATTGGCTGATGGAATCAGCCAATCAGAATCTAGTTCAATCCGATTGGCCGATCCAATCAGCCAATCAGATTGAGCTCGCATTCTATTGGCTGATCGGAACAGCCAATAGAATGCAAGCTCAATCTGATTGGCTGATTGGATCAGCCAATCGGATTGAACTAGATTCTGATTGGCTGATTCCATCAGCCAATCAGAAAATTCCTACCTTAATTCCGATTGGCTGATAGAATCCTATCAGCCAATCGGAATTCGAGGGACGCCATCTTGGATGACGTCCCTTAAAGGAACAGTCATTCGTCGTTCAGTCGTCGGTCCGGATGGATGTTCCGCGCTGGAGGTCTTCAGGATCCTGCCGCTTCGCTCCGGATGGAAGAAGATCGAAGATGCCGCTTGGAGAAGATGTTTGCCGGTCCGGATGTCCTCTTCTTGCCGGATAGTATGAAGACTTTGGAGCCTCTTCTGGACCGGATTATGGATTGCCAACCCCCGCTTGGGTTGGATGAAGATCTTGGAGCCAGGACAGATCGGTGATACCTGGATGGTGAAGACAAGGTAGGAAGATCTTCAGGGGCTTAGTGTTAGGTTTATTTAAGGGGGGTTTGGGTTAGATTAGGGGTATGTGGGTGGTGGGGTTGTAATGTTGGGGGGGGGGTATTGTATGTTTTTTTTTACAGGCAAAAGAGCTGAAATTCTTGGGGCATGCCCCGCAAAGGGCCCTGTTCAGGGCTGGTAAGGTAAAAGAGCTTTGAACTTTAGTTATTTAGAATAGGGTAGGGAATTTTTTTATTTTGGGGGGCTTTGTTATTTTATTAGGGGGCTTAGAGTAGGTGTAATTAGTTTAAAATTGTTGTAATATTTTTCTTATGTTTGTAAATATTTTTTTATTTTCTGTAACTTAGTTCTTTTTTATTTTTTGTACTTTAGCTAGTTTATTTAATTGTATTTATTTGTAGGAATTGTGTTTAATTAATTTATTGATAGTGTTAGGTTAATTGTAGGTAATTGTAGGTAGTTTATTTAATTATTTTATTGATAGGGTAGTGTTAGGTTTAATTATAACTTAGGTTAGGATTTATTTTACAGGTAAATTTGTTATTATTTTTAATATGTAACTATTAAATAGTTCTTAAATATTTAATAGCTATTTTACCTGGTTAAAATAATAAAAAAGTTGCCTGTAAAATAAATATTAATCCTAAAATAGCTATAATATAATTATAATTTATATTGTAGCTATATTATGATTTATTTTACAGGTAAGTATTTAGCTTTAAATAGGAATAATTTATTTAATAAGAGTTAATTTATTTCGTTAGATAAAAATTATATTTAACTTAGGGGGGTGTTAGTGTTAGGGTTAGACTTAGCTTTAGGGGTTAATCCATTTATTAGAATAGCGGTGAGCTCCGGTCGGCAGATTAGGGGTTAATAATTGAAGTTAGGTGTCGGCGATGTTAGGGAGGGCAGATTAGGGGTTAATACTATTTATGATAGGGTTAGTGAGGCGGATTAGGGGTTAATAACTTTATTATAGTAGCGCTCAGGTCCCGCTCGGCAGATTAGGGGTTAATAAGTGTAGGCAGGTGTCGGCGACGTTGTGGGGGGCAGGTTAGGGGTTAATAAATATAATATAGGGGTCGGCGATGTTAGGGCAGCAGATTAGGGGTACATAGGGATAACGTAGGTGGCGGCGGTTTACGGAGCGGCAGATTAGGGGTTAAAAAAAATATGCAGGGGTCAGCGATAGCGGGGGCGGCAGATTAGGGGTTAATAAGTGTAAGGTTAGGGGTGTTTAGACTCGGGGTTACATGTTAGAGTGTTAGGTGCAGACGTAGGAAGTGTTTCCCCATAGCAAACAATGGGGCTGCGTAGGAGCTGAACGCTGCTTTTTTGCAGGTGTTAGGTTTTTTTTCAGCTCAAACAGCCCCATTGTTTCCTATGGGGGAATCGTGCACGAGCACGTTTTTGATGCCGGCCGCGTCCGTAAGCAACTCTGGTATCGAGAGTTGCTTTTGCGGTAAAAATGCTCTACGCTCCTTTTTGGAGCCTAACGCAGCATTTGTTTGAACTCTCGATACCAGAGTTAAATTTATGGTGCGGCCAGAAAAAAGCTCCGCGGAGCGTTTAACAGCCCTTTTACCGCCGAACTCCAAATCTAGGCCTAAAGCTGGCTAATTCATTTATCACAGATGCCGCTTTGCAATTAGCTAAGTTGGCGGCAAAAAATTGAGGCTTCACCATTATGGCACGCAGAGCGCTTTGGCTCAAATCATGGTCGGCCGATGTGTCTTCAAAATCCAAATTGTTAAATATCCCTTTCAAGGGAAAGACCCTTTTCGGGCCAGAATTGAAAGAGATTATTTCAGAAATCACTGGGGGAAAGGGCCATGCTCTCCCCCAGGACAAGCCTTTTAAGACTAAAAACAAAGCAAATTTTCGTTCCTTTCGTAATTTCAGGAGCGGTCCCGCTTCAGCCTCTACAGCTGCAAAGCAAGAAGGTAACGCTTCACAGCCCAAGGCAACCTGGAAGCCTTATCAGGGCTGGAACAAGGGTAAACAGGCCAAAAAGCCTGCAGCTGCTACCAAGACAGCATGACGGGGTAGCCCCCGATCCGGAACCGGATATTGTAGGGGGCAGACTTTCTCTCTTCGCTCAGGCCTGGGCAAGAGATGTTCTTGATCCCTGGGCTTTAGAGATGGTTACCCAGGGATATCTTCTAGAATTCAAGGACTCCCCTCCAAGGGGAAGGTTCCATATTTCTCGTCTGTCTACAGACACGACAAAGAAAGAGGCGTTCTTATGCTGTGTAGAAGACCTACATACAATGGGAGTGATCCACCCAGTTCCAATTGTGGAACAAGGGCTGGGGTTTTACTCAAACCTGTTTGTGGTTCCCAAAAAAGAAGGAACTTTCAGACCAATCCTGGATCTCAACTTTCTAAACAAATTCCTCAGAGTCTCATCATTCAAGATGGAGACCATTCGGACAATCTTACCTATTGTTACGGTACCAACAAGATACCAAGGGTTAATACCAGATGAACAATGTCCTGAATAGGGAATCAGCAACTCACAACCCAGCCAGTTTTCAGGTTTAAAACAGAATTAATTTATTAAGGCTCATATGCCCAGTATTTATGCAGGTCTGACCCCCCAGATGGGGGGGTTGAAAGAATGTTGTACATTACATGGAGGGACAACGCCCTTTGACAGGCCACAATAGAATCACATTACTTTACTTAGGCAGATAACAACTTAAACACAAGACACACGCTTGGCTTTTCTTATCACTAGGCGTCTGCTCTCTAGAGGTGATTAAACAATGGAATGTTTATCACTAACTTTAATGACAGTACACAATAGCTGAGGCTAGTAACCTTGTCGATAGAATTTAGCTTCTTAAAGCTGAACACAGTTAACTCCTTCAGTCCTGACAGAAGGGTCTGTCACATAGCTCCCCCCTTGTGGAACACTCCGGCAGACCCGGCTTGACCCTTTGGCGGGTCAACCTGGGGATGACCGGACTAGGAGGTGGTAGGCATGTCAGTTTGCCGGGACAATCCATCTGTATTCCCGTTATGGGAGAGAATTCCTGCCCGTAAAAATAAGGGTTCAACTTCTTCAGTGCCCAGACTAGGGCTAAACAGTCCTTCAAAATATCATCAGCTTCTTTACGTGGTTTTTGTACCTGCACTTTATAGGTATCCACAATCCCTTCATACTGACATAGGGTGCCCTTGAGTTGCTGCACCTCACTATGAGCCAGTGTCAGCTTCTCCTCCAGTGTCACTAAGTTTGTCTTTAATGTTTCATGTTCCACTCTCAAACTGGTGTTTTCTGCAGTCTGTCGGTGTAGCTTGTCTAGCAGAGACTCCTGTTCTAAACGTGCTTTTTCCTCTGCACTCCTCTTCTCTCCCGCTAGCACTGTTACATGATTATTTAACGTGACCATTTCATCCTCTACGTGACTCTTCTCGTTCATCAGCGCATTGTAACGGGACTTCCACGTATCAATAGCGGATAGAGATTTACTGAGCTCAGCGTCCTGGGGCTTAGCAGCAGGTGGGTCAGTCTCTGCTGCACGGATCTGGGCATGGGTAGGCACAGGGTTAACATCAGCGGGACCCATGGGAGCATAGGCAGAAACAAGGGGGGCCAAGTTATTTCCAAGGAGGACATCAGCAGGTAAGTCCTTCTTGACCCCCACATTCACAGGTCTAGCGCCCACTCCCCAATCCAAATGTACCCTGGCAACAGGTAGGCGGAACACAGTGCCCCCTGCTACCCTCACAGCCACAGTGTCTCCAGTGTGCTGTTTCTCAGACACCAAGTTCTTTTGAAGCAAGGTCATGGTAGCACCAGTATCCCGTAGACCACTGACCTCCTTCCCATTCACTTTAACCAGTTGCCGGTTATTCCGGTGGGCAGCTTGCACGGGGTCTGCTTCATGTAGGCTGCCCCAGCATTCTTGCGCCTCTACGTAGCGGGCCGCAGGCTGAGGATTACGTGGGATTCCGCCGGCGGGTCTTCTCCAGGACTGTGCTTGGTTCGCTGCGTTTAGGGGACACTCTGGTCTTTTGTGCCCTAGTTGCTTACATCCAAAGCACCGAATAGGTTGTGAGTAGCCCCGCGAATTGAACCGGGCTCTCTGAGGGTAGTTCGTGGCCGGAGGCCGTGTGGTATAGCGGTGCGCCGGGGGTTGGTAACTGGTAGCTGCTGGGGTGACTGTGGGTCTGTACTCCACTCTAGCAGGCGATTTAGTATTAGCAGTGTCCAGTTTGCGGGCATCCGTATACTCATCTGCCAGACGAGCAGCTTCATGCAGGGTGGAGGGTTTACGGTCCCGAACCCACTCTCTAACTCCTGCTGATAACTTGTCAAAGCAATGTTCCAACAGGAATAGCTGCAGCACCTCTTCCCCAGATATGGCTTGGCACCCCGCTATCCAGTGAGCTGCTGTGCCCAAACCACAAAGATCATCATCAGTTCCTCCGGTTCGCTTTTCTAGACAAGCATTACCAGTTTGTGGCTCTTCCATTCGGTTTAGCCACTGCTCCCAGAATTTTCACAAAGGTGCTAGGGTCCCTTCTGGCGGTTCTAAGACCGCGGGGCATAGCAGTGGTGCCTTATTTGGACGACATCTTAATTCAGGCACCGTCTTTTCACAGAGCCAAGGCTCACACGGAGATTGTATTGGCCCTGTCCCCACTCACAAGGGTTCCCTTCCTAGGAACACCAATAGATTCGGTAGAAATGAAAATATTTCTGACGGAGGTCAGAAAGTTGAAACTTTTAACTACTTGCCGAGTTCTTCATTCCATTCCTCGGCCATCTGTAGCTCAAACTGAGGGCGATATTCAACGCGCTTCAGGCATGGCCTCACCTAGCTGCGGCCAAATTCATAAGATTTCAGTCAGACAACATTACGACTGTAGCTTACATCAATCATCAGGGGGGAACAAAGAGTTCTCTAGCGATGAGGGAAGTAACCAAAATAATCAGGTGGGCGGAGGCCCACTCCTGCCATCTATCAGCAATTCACATCCCAGGTGTAGACAACTGGGAGGCGGATTTTCTAAGTCGTCAGACTTTTCACCCGGGGGAGTGGGAGCTCCACCCGGAGGTATTTGCCCAGCTGACTCAGCTATGGGGCATTCCAGAGTTGGACCTGATGGCGTCCCGTCAGAACACCAAGCTTCCTCTCTACGGATCCAGGTCCCGGGACCCCAAGGCGGCATTGATAGATGCTCTAGCAGCGCCTTGGTCCTTCAATCTGGCTTATGTTTTCCCACCGTTTCCTCTTCTCCCTCGTCTGATCGCCAGAATCAAGCAGGAGAAGGCGTCGGTGATTTTGATAGCATCTGTGTGGCCACGCAGGACTTGGTATGCAGACCTAGTGGACATGTCATCTGTCCCACCATGGACACTGCCAATGAGGCAGGACCTTCTAATACAGGGTCCGTTCAAGCATCCAAATCTAGTTTCTCTACGTCTGACTGCTTGGAGATTGAACGCTTAATTCTTTCAAAGCGTGGTTTTTCTGAGTCAGTTATAGATACTCTGATCCAGGCTAGAAAGCCTGTCACCAGGAAAGTCTACCATAAGATATGGTGGAAATAGCTTTGTTGGTGTGAATCCAAGGGTTACTCATGGAGTAAGATTAGGATTCCCAGGATATTGTCTTTTCTCCAAGATGGTTTGGAGAAAGGATTGTCGGCTAGTTCTTTAAAGGGACAGATATCTGCTCTGTCTATCCTTTTGCACAAGCTTCTGGCAGAGGTACCGGACGTTCAAGCGTTTGCACAGGCTTTAGTCAGAATCAAGCCTGTCTATAAACCTGTGGCTCCGCCATGGAGTCTAAATCTAGTTCTTTCAGTTCTTCAAGGGGTTCCGTTTGAACCTTTACATTCCATAGATATTAAGTTGTTATCTTGGAAAGTTTTGTTTTTGGTAGCTATCTCTTCTGCTCGAAGAGTCTCAGAATTATCTGCCTTACAGTGTGATTCACCTTATCTGGTGTTCCACGCAGATAAGGTAGTTTTGCGTACCAAACCTGGTTTTCTTCCTAAAGTTGTTTCTAACAAGAATATTAATCAGGAAATAGTTGTTCCTTCTCTGTGTCCTAACCCATCTTCGAAGAAGGAACGTTTTTTGCATAATCTAGATGTAGTTCGTGCTTTAAAGTTCTATTTACAAGCAACTAAGGATTTCAGACAAACATCTTCTTTGTTTGTTATCTATTCTGGTAAGAGGAGAGGTCAGAAAGCGACTGCTACCTCTCTTTCCTTTTGGCTGAAAAGCATCATCCGTTTGGCCTATGAGACTGCTGGCAAGCAGCCTCCTGAAAGAATTACTGCTCATTCTACCAGAGCAGTGGCTTCCACATGGGCTTTCAAAAATGAGGCTTCTGTTGAACAGATTTGTAAGGCAGCGACTTGGTCTTCACTGCATACTTTTGCCAAATTTTATAAATTCGATACTTTTACTTCTTCGGAGGCTATTTTTGGGAGAAAGGTTTTGCAAGCAGTGGTGCCTTCCGTTTAAGGTACCTGTCTTGTTCCCTCCCTTCATCCGTGTCCTAAAGCTTTGCTATTGGTATCCCACAAGTAAGGATGAATCCGTGGACTGGATACACCTTGCAAGAGAAAACAGAATTGATGCTTACCTGATAAATTACTTTCTCTTGCAGTGTATCCAGTCCACGGCCCGCCCTGGCAATTAAGTCAGGTAAAAATTTTTTGTTTAAACTACAGTCACCACTGCACCTTATGGTTTCTCCTTTGGCTTCTTAACCTTTGGTCGAGTGACTGGGGGGTGGAGCTAGGGGGGAGCTATAAGGACAGCTCTGCTGTGTGCTCTCTTTGCCACTTCCTGTAGGGAAGGAGAATATCCCACAAGTAAGGATGAATCCGTGGACTGGATACACCGCAAGAGAAAGTAATTTATCAGGTAAGCATAAATTCTGGTTTTATTCCAAGTTCTTTTTTTATTGAAGGTTTTAAGGGAAAAAAAATACATATTGTATCAACAGATACAAACTTGTATACATCCCAAGATAATTAACAATAATAGCAACAAATGTATGTTTACACGTGGGTTGGAAGCGAAACAAGTAAAGTGAAAAAAAACAAAGAAAGTAAAGAAAAATTCTAAGAATAATACAATAGTCTCTGTGCTTGTCCAGCATAATTTATATAGTGATGCTCGAAGGGTCAGATGGGAGGGAAGCCTGTACAAGGTAAACAAGAAAAGCTAGGTCTCCATTGACGTAATTGAAGGAAATGTTAAGGACCCAACAACCTATGTGAGTGAGTAATTCTTTTTAAGGTACTGCTCCCAAACATCTTGTGCAATAATAAAATGGTCTCTATTGTCTAGTCTAAATGCGCTGTATTCCTCTAGCTCTAGAAGGTCAGAGACCATATGCTTCCATTGTGTCAGGCTAGGGGGCTCCGGGGACTTCCAATTTTTAGTAATGAGAGATTTAGCACTATTTGTAAATATGCGAAAAAGTATGAGGTATGACTTAGAGGGGAGTTTAATGTTCTTATTTAAAAGGAACAGTAATGAGTCCCAAGGTAATGGTTTCTGAAAAATCTTTTCTATTTCACAGATAACAGATCTCCAAAAGGAGTTGATAACGTTACACCACCACCACATGTGGCCCATTCCACTACCCACGTGACCACACCGCCAGCAGCGGTTATTTGTTGAAGGGTATAAAGTATTTAGGCGACGTGGGGTGAGGTACCAATTATGTAGAATTTTGTAATTAATTTCTAATACTCGGGCAGATGATGAAGAGGGTTTAGTATTACTAAACATGGATGAAGCCATCTGCGGGAGGATGATAACCCCCAGTTCCCTCTCCCATGACTCCACGGAGGAGGGAAGGCTGCCGGGGGGGGGGGATGGGTGAGAATGGAGTATATTCTAGATAGGGTGTGGTTTAGTGTAGATGTAGCTGAAAGTAATTGTTCTAATGTAGTCCGAGGTCTCAGTAAATTAAGATGTTGTTTGTGTGTCGTGATGTAGTGGTGAACCTTCCTGTAAGTGAACCAATGTTGGGCCCAAGAGAAGCCCATCTCTACCAATTGTGTGTGAGGACGGAGGTGTTCGTTGTCAGAAATGTGGTGGATGGATATGTCTGAGCAGGGATCATGCAACCCAAGGGGCCCCTCACAATCAGTCAGAGAGAACTCTAGGTTATGTATCAACGAAGTCAGAGGGGAGGGTCTGGACGAGAGGTAGGGGTTGTCCCTATTTGCTTTCTCCCATTGAGTCAGGGTCTCTTTGGTGATAGGGTTGTCTGTAATGCCCAGCCAGTCTCCGCCTCCCGGGGTCCAGCAACTAGACTTTAGAACTAAACTAGGGTTCAAAAACTCCTCAAGAGCGACCCATCTTTTTTGGGTCCTATGGATTCTCCAGTCGAGTATTCTTTGAATAAAGATTGCTTGGCTATACAAGTTCAAGTTTGGGACGCCTAGGCCTCCATGTATGCGGGGGCTCATCATAGTTTTATTATTGATTCTTGAATGTTTTCCCCCCCAAATAAAAGAATTAAATAGTCGCTGGAGACTGGTCAGTTATTGAGGAGGGAGGGGGATGGGAAGGGCTTGTAGCAAGTATAAAATTCTCGGGAAGGCGGTCATTTTAATTGCATTAATTCTACCCATCCAGGATAGGCGCCTGGAATGCCAGGAGGATAGGTCACGTTCTAGTGATGTCTTTAGGGAGGTAAAGTTTAGGTGGTAGACCAAGTCTAAGTCGTCTGTAAGATATGTGCCTAAATATTTCAGGGAGGATGAGCATTGACGGAAGGGACAAGAAGATCTAAGGTGTTGTGTAATAGAGGGTGTCAGGGAAACCCCTAAGAATTCTGACTTAGAATGGTTTATGAGAAAGTTGGTCAGGCTATTGAAGACTGTGAGTTTGTCTAGTAGCGCGGGAATGGACTTAATGGGATCAGTGAGTGTGAAAAGTATGTCCTCTGCGAACAAAGACAACTTATATGAGTCATCCCCGATCGAGATGCCATGTATCTCCGCATTTTGTCGGACTTTGGTGGCAAGGGTTTCTAGGAGGCAGACAAATAACAAGGGTGACAGAGGACACCCCTGTCTGGTGCCATTTGATATCTGTAAAGGAGTGGATAATATACCGTTAATTGAAATTTGCGCACTCGGCTACTGTATAACGCGAAAATTCTATGGAGCATAGGATCTCCAAGGCCGAAAGATTGAAGGGTGGCTCTGAGGAAGGACCATCCGATGCAGTCAAAGGCTTTCTCTGCGTCAGTGGATAGGAATAATGTGGGGAGATTACGCTTCTTAGAGTGCCAGAGGAGGTGGAGGTTACGGACCGTATTGTCCCTTTCTTCTCTGAAGGAAATAAAACCGACCTGATCGTGGTGGATCAGGGATGGGAGATATCGATTTAATCTGGTCGATAGGATTTTAGCGTAGATTTTTATATCTGCGTTCAGCAGGGAAATCAGCCTGTAGTTGGGGATGGAGTCGGAGGGTTTGTTAGGTTTAGGGATTACAGAGATGTGCGCTTGAAGGAATAGGGAAGGGAAGGAAGTCCCACCGTCGATGTCTAAGAAATGGGCTAGGAGGGGGGGGGGGGCAATATATCAATACATTTGGAGTAGTACGAATGACTAAAGCCGTCTGGGCCTGGGGCTTTTCTAGGGGGGAAAGAGCAGATAGCGGTCTGAACTTCTTTTAAGGTGATGGGGGAGTCTAAGTCCGATTTCTGGTCTGCGGAAAGGGTAGGAAGGTCAAGAGATGTTAGGTAGTCAGTAATAGAAGACTGAGATGGGGGGGTCATGTTTCTATGTAAATTGTATAGGTCCTCGTAGTAAGTTCTAAAGTTGTCAGCAATATCAGAGGAGGAATTCCAAGTTTTCCCTTTGGGGTCTTTAATGGACATAATATAACTTTTTGCGGATTTATTACGTAAGAGTCTCGCCAAAAGCCTGCCCTGTTTGTTACCCCTTTCGTAAAATCTCCTTTTTAGAAAGAGGGCCCTACGTTTAGCCTCTCTACCCAGGAGGAGGTCCAATTGTTTCTGTTTGTGCAGAATATGTTCGAGTAAGGAGTGGGACTTTGGGTGTCTCTTATGTGAGTCTTCTAGTTTGTCTAGTTCCTCTAGTACGTTTTTAAGGGCTAATGAGTTTTGTCTATCTCTAGCCGCTTTGATAGCAATTAGGTCCCCTCTAATAACGCACTTGTGGGCTTCCCAGATATTGAGGGGTGAGACCTCAGGGGTGGAATTTAGACTGAAGTACGTTACAAGCTTGTCCTGTATTCGTAATTTGGTCATGGGGTCAGACAATAGGGACTCATCTAGCCTCCATGTGCGGTCGTGTCTCTGAGATGTGGGCCAGCTTACTGAGATACTAATCATAGCGTGATCGGACCAAGTTATAGGATGGATATCTGTGGTTTGAACTAAGGCTAGACTGGTGACATCTATCATCAAGTAGTCTATGCGAGAGTAGCTTTGGTGGGGATAGGAGTAAAATGAGAAGTCTTTTTCTTGTGGGTGGAATATTCTCCAAGCATCATGGACTTTTAATTTTATCAAGGACGACTTAATGAGTTTTAGGGTTTTCTGGGGTATGGAGGAGGAACCAGATGAACAATCTATACTGGGGTCGAGGGGGATATTGAAATCACCCCCCAGGATTAGTGTGCCCCTAGCAAATTCAGAAATTATATTACATGCTTGGGTAAAGAATCGTGCAGGGTTGGAATTAGGTGAGTATATGTTGGCAATGGTAATGACCTTATTAAAAAGTCGCCCAGTAATGACCACCAGTCTGCACTCTTTGTCCTTATATATGTTAGTGAGGATAAAAGGAATCTGCTTTCTAATCAAAATTCCCACCCCATTGTGTTTTGAAGTGTGGGAAAAGAAAAATGCCTGACCAAATCTTCTAAGAGACTGTAGGGGCTCCCTGCCTTTCCGGAAGTGGGTCTCTTGTAGCAGGACGATTTCTGGGGAATGTTAAGCCCCTTAACATTGTGGGAGAAAATAGTAATAGATCTAGGGGTCCTATCCATGTCTATATGTGGTTGAAAGAGCTAAGAATAAGTTTGAAGGCGTTGAGTGTATAGGAATGTGTTTAACTCGGGAGCAGGAATGTATGATGTGTAGGAAAGCACCTTTATACAGCATGGTGTAGTAATTTGTAGAGTTACCTGTCATCGCCGGAGACCTGCTAAGGTAGTGGAGAATAGAGGCATAAAAGCGAGCGGAGGGCCCAAGGAGAGCAGTTGATGGGAGGACAGTGCAAAAGACGTTAGAGCTGGAACAAATGAAACATAAGCACATATGGTTAATAACATTAAAACAACTATAGAGAACCTGAATTAACGATAAAACATAAGAACAAAAAAAAATATAAAGTAAGCCACATCTGCAAGTGTTGTGGCCTGGATAAGGTTGTAAGAACATCATCCGTGGGGGAGGCATGATGTTGGGTAACCTTTGAGGGTAATAGATAACTTGTATTAGAAATAATGGCATGTTCAAAATAATGAATATAACTCTAAACTCAGCTGGGTTAGTAGGTATGGGGAATTAGAAACTGAGCATCAAACATACAATCAAGTTCAACCTTAAAAAGTCTATGTTGTATCAACATCCCAAAACACTTGAGGGTGACCTACAATAAGGAGGGGTCCGGGGGGGTCCCTCCCTTTTATGGGATCAAAGTGAGTGAGTGGTAAACTGGAATGTTAGACTGGAGGTATTTGTAAAGTCAAGCACAGGAGGTTGCCCTTAGGGTCAGGGATCTGCAAGTGAGGAGGAGGGTCCTGTCTTGCGTCTTTTAGATGCCACTTTGGACCAGTTAAGCCTCTGTTCTTTAGGATTTCCATCATCAGGTGTTGTCACTCGGAGTGGATTGTCAATGATTTTCTCGGGTGGAGGATCGAGTGAGAGGTTGAGTCTCTTAGAGATGTTTTCTAGGTCCGAGAAACTTCTATATATGATCTGGCTTCCATTGTGGGAGATGATGAGACTGAATGGAAAGCCCCACCTGTATCTAATGTTATTGTCTTGGAGGGTTTTGGTAATGAAACGAACCTCTCTTCTTCTTTGAACCGTCTGAGGGCAAAGATCTTGATACACCTGCAGGGAGTGGTTGTGAAATTGGATTGATCGTCTGGTCCTGGCGGCCTGCCAAATCTCTCTGGTGGTGAATTTGAGGAATCTGAGAATTACATCCCTGGGAGGGGCAGGTGGTTTAGCGGGGGTCTTAGGGCCCTATGTACCCTCTCAATGTCTTTGCCCTGAAGGGGTGGGGATTGAGGAAGGAGATAATGAAAGAATTCTGTGACATATGTTTTGAGTTGTTCAGTAGAGATGTCTTCTGGAATTCCCCTCAGGCGGAGGTTATTTCTTCTACCTCGATTTTCGAGGTCCTCGATTTTATCAGACAAGTTTTGAATCATAGAGTCGTGGATAGAAAGTTGTTGTGTGTTAGTGCTGACCATGGAGTTGAGTTGTTCCTGGCCTTCTTCTATATATTGTATTCTAGATCCCAAATCATTGAGATCTTTTTTTAAGTCCTTAATTTCATCTTTAATAAACTTCTTCAGGGATTCTATATCTGATTTTGAGGGGAGGCCCGCTATTTGGGACTGTATAGATTGAAGCGGGTCATGTTGGGTGTTGTGGCCAGGGTCTACGGAGGATTGGTCCGAGGTTTGTGTGGCCTCCAGGGTCACAGGTTCGTGTGGATGAAAGAACAAGGAAACAGAGGGACCCAGGGGTTGTAGCTTTGTTAGTTTATCAGGCTTATTACCTTTCTTGCTTGCCATTATAGCCAGGGATGAGGATTTATTAAAGACTCAGAGTGGATGGCGGTGGCAAAACTAGCACTCCTCAGGTTGAGAGATGAAAGATAGACAGGCAATATCACTTTAAGGTGCAAATCTTTAAGAGGTTACAGTGGCGTTTCACCAGATATCTGTCACTTCTATTGTTTAATGTCCTCAGAGGTGAGCAACAGTGGGTGTTGTAGTCGCACTGGTATGGGTTGCGTGATTGCGGTGCTTTACAGTTCACAAACTAGTGTGAAGTCACCTCGTGGTCTGAGCCTACCAAGAAGTGGATTTCCTAATGAGCGTTGCAAGAAGCACTGCTGACTGGGTGGTTGATTATCACTTTGTGTGTGAGACAGTCTTTATATACTTTATGTGCGGCTTATGGTAGCTGCCCCCTCACTCTGACTTTGCCCAAAAGTAAATAGTCTGCTTGTGCAAGATTCTATGGGGCCTTGTGTTAAGTGGTATTGGGAATATTGTTTGTTTCCCCCTCTAGGCGAGCCCAGCAGTGTCGTATTGCGGAGGCATTAAAGCCAGTGAGGACTGATGTCGGGACTCACCACGTGGGAGGCAGCACAGGAACCGGCCCCCAGTAACGGGATCACTCTCAGTGCAGCACTGGCCAGACAGGTTGGTTTTACTATGGCGACTCCTCGATGTTCAGGTAGAGAAGTCTCTTAGTGGATGCTGGCCCGGCAGCCCGCAATAATCGCTAGGATCGTGTAGAGAATGTAAGTTGAGTGGCAAGATGGTGGCCGCGGCTCCCGCTTCAGTGACTCTGAATATTCTGCCCGGTGCTCCCTCCTCCAGCCCGAGTGGTGAATGGGCTACCGGAACATCTGGGATAGGATTAGGTTAAGGCTTGAGTAGTTTAGAACGACATAGATGCCAGACTGGTTGCTCAAAGGCCCCAACAGCTCCGGAGCTCTCCTACAACGCGTCCATGCACCAGCACGGCGTAGCTCCGCCCCCCCAAATCGACATGCAGACCTTTTTAACTCCTATGCATCGCCACAGCCCTTCGGGATCCAGCCTCAGAGAACGACTCAACCGACAGGTAGCATTAACTGCAGATCTTGACACTCTGAGGAGCGATGAACCCCTTGACCACTGGGTGTGCAGGCTTGACCTGTGGCCTGAGCTATCCCAATTTGCAATCGAACTTCTGGCCTGCCCCGCTTCAAGTGTCCTGTCAGAAAGGACCTTCAGTGCAGCAGGAGGTATTGTCACTGAGAAGAGACGTCGCCTAGGTCAAAAAAGTCTTGATTACCTCACCTTTATTAAGATGAATGAGGGATGGATCCCGAAGGGACTGACATTGGGCGATACATTCGAGTAAAAAAGGCCTGATGAGATGAGCTGCTTCTGTTTCCTGAATTCCTGTTTTGTTGTTGGATCCCTGGCATCTGAACTCGGCTTGCTGATTGACCATTCTTCTGGATTCCCCTTTTTGCTTTATGAAAGAGTGGACTGCTTTCCTGGCTACTGACCCTTGGCTTGTATTCTGACAATTCTTTTGTATCCTGTATGCTTACTTGGCTACTGTGTCTATCACCATGCTGTGAGAACTGTAAGCTTAACTGGCTGCTGAGTCTAAACAACTATACTGTGACATCTGTTTATCCTGAAGCCAAGTACCTCTGCTGTGAGTACCTGTATACTCCCTTTGCTGTTGGTACTAAACTCCACTGCTGTAAGAACTGTATGTTAATCTGCTTGCTGAGTCTAAGCAACTATACTGTGACATCTGTTTATTCTGAAGCCAAGTACCTCTGCTGTGAGTACCTGTATACTTCATTGGCTGTTGGTACTAAACTCCACTGCTGTAAGAACTGTATGTTAATCTGCCTGCTGAGTCTAAGCAACTATACTGCGACATCTGTTTATCCTGAAGCCAAGTACCTCTGCTGTGAGTACCTGTATACTTCCTTGGCTGTTGGTACTAAACTCCACTGCTGTAAGTACTGTATGTTAATCTGCCTGCTGAGTCTAAGCAACTATACTGTGACATCTGTTTATCCTGAAGCCAAGTACCTCTGCTGTGAGTACCTGTATACTTCCTTGGCTGTTGGTACTAAACTCCACTGCTGTAAGAACTGTATGTTAATCTGCCTGCTGAGTCTAAGCAACTATACTGTGACATCTGTTTATTCTGAAGCCAAGTACCTCTGCTGTGAGTACCTGTATACTTCCTTGGCTGTTGGTACTAAACTCCACTGCTGTAAGAACTGTATGTTAATCTGCTTGCTGAGTCTAAGCAACTATACTGTGACATCTGTTTATCCTGAAGCCAAGTACCTCTGCTGTGAGTACCTGTATACTTCCTTGGCTGTTGGTACTAAACGCCACTGCTGTAAGAACTGTATGTTAATCTGCTTGCTGAGTCTAAGCAACTATACTGTGACATCTGTTTATTCTGAAGCCAAGTACATCTGCTGTGAGTACCGGTATACTTCCTTGGCTGTTGGTAGTAAACTCTACTGCTGTAAGAACTGTATGTTAATCTGCTTGCTGAGTCTAAGCAACTATACTGTGACATCTGTTTATCCTGAAGCCAAGTACCTCTGCTGTGAGTACCTGTATACTTCCTTGGCTGTTGGTACTAAACGCCACTGCTGTAAGAACTGTATGATAATCTGCTTGCTGAGTCTAAGCAACTATACTGTGACATCTGTTTATCCTGAAGCCAAGTACCCCTGCTGTGAGTACCTGTATACTTCCTTGGCTGTTGGTACTAAACTCCACTGCTGTAAGAACTGTATGTTAATCTGCTTGCTGAGTCTAAGCAACTATACTGTGACATCTGTTTATCCTGAAGCCAAGTACCTCTGCTGTGAGTACCTGTATACTTCCTTGGCTGTTGGTACTAAACACCACTGCTGTAAGAACTGTATGTTAATCTGCTTGCTGAGTCTAAGCAACTATACTGTGACATCTGTTTATCCTGAAGCCAAGTACCTCTGCTGTGAGTACCTGTATACTTCCTTGGCTGTTGGTACTAAACTCCACTGCTGTAAGAACTGTATGTTAATCTGCCTGCTGAGTCTAAGCAACTCTACTGTGACATTTGTTTATCCTGAAGCCAAGTACCTCTGCTGTGAGTACCTGTATACTTCCTTGGCTGTTGGTACTAAACTCCACTGCTGTAAGAACTGTATGTTAATCTGCCTGCTGAGTCTAAGCAACTATACTGTGACATCTGTTTATCCTGAAGCCAAGTACCTCTGCTGTGAGTACCTGTATACTTCCTTGGCTGTTGGTACTAAACTCCACTGCTGTAAGAACTGTATGTTAATCTGCTTGCTGAGTCTAAGCAACTATACTGTGACATCTGTTTATCCTGAAGCCAAGTACCTCTGCTGTGAGTACCGGTATACTTCCTTGGCTGTTGGTACTAAACTCCACTGCTGTAAGAACTGTATGTTAATCTGCCTGCTGAGTCTAAGCAACTCTACTGTGACATCTGTTTATCCTGAAGCCAAGTACCTCTGCTGTGAGTACCTGTATACTCCCTTGGCTGTTGGTACTACTAAACTCCACTGCTGTAAGAACTGTATGTTAATCTGCCTGCTGAGTCTAAGCAACTATACTGTGATATCTGTTTATCCTGAAGCCAAGTACCTTTGCTGTGAGTACCTGTATACTTCCTTGGCTGTTGGTACTAAACGCCACTGCTGTAAGAACTGTAGGTTAATCTGCTTGCTGAGTCTAAGCAACTATACTGTGACATCTGTTTATCCTGAAGCCAAGTACCTTTGCTGTGAGTACCTGTATACTTCCTTGGCTGTTGGTACTAAACTCCACTGCTGTAAGAACTGTATGTTAATCTGCTTGCTGAGTCTAAGCAACTATACTGTGACATCTGTTTATCCTGAAGCCAAGTACCTCTGCTGTGAGTACCTGTATACTTCCTTGGCTGTTGGTACTACTAAACTCCACTGCTGTAAGAACTGTATGTTAATCTGCCTGCTGAGTCTAAGCAACTATACTGTGACATCTGTTTATCCTGAAGCCAAGTACCTCTGCTGTGAGTACCTGTATACTTCCTTGGTTGTTGGTACTAAACTCCACTGCTGTAAGAACTGTAGGTTAATCTGCTTGCTGAGTCTAAGCAACTATACTGTGACATCTGTTTATCCTGAAGCCAAGTACCTCTGCTGTGAGTACCTGTATACTTCCTTGGCTGTTGGTACTAAACTCCACTGCTGTAAGAACTGTATGTTAATCTGCCTGCTGAGTCTAAGCAACTATACTGTGACATCTGTTTATCCTGAAGCCAAGTACCTCTGCTGTGAGTCCTGTATACTTCCTTGGCTGTTGGTACTAAACTCCACTGCTGTAAGAACTGTATGTTAATCTGCTTGCTGAGTCTAAGCAACTATACTGTGACATCTGTTTATCCTGAAGCCAAGTACCTCTGCTGTGAGTACCTGTATACTTCCTTGGCTGTTGGTACTACTAAACCCCACTGCTGTAAGAACTGTATGTTAATCTGCTTGCTGAGTCTAAGCAACTATACTGTGACATCTGTTTATCCTGAAGCGAAGTACCTCTGCTGTGAGTACCTGTATACTTCCTTGGCTGTTGGTACTAAACTCCACTGCTGTAAGAACTGTTTGTTAATCTGCTTGCTGAGTCTAAGCAACTATACTGTGACATCTGTTTATCCTGAAGCCAAGTACCTCTGCTGTGAGTACCTGTATACTTCCTTGGCTGTTGGTACTAAACTCCACTGCTGTAAGAACTGTATGTTAATCTGCCTGCTGAGTCTAAGCAACTATACTGTGACATCTGTTTATCCTGAAGCCAAGTACCTCTGCTGTGAGTACCTGTATACTTCCTTGGCTGTTGGTACTAAACTCCACTGCTCTAAGAACTGTATGTTAATCTGCTTGCTGAGTCTAAGCAACTATACTGTGACTTCTGTTTATCCTGAAGCCAAGTACCTCTGCTGTGAGTACCTGTATACTTCCTTGGCTGTTGGTACTAAACTCCACTGCTGTAAGAACTGTATGTTAATCTGCTTGCTGAGTCTAAGCAACTATACTGTGACATCTGTTTATCCTGAAGCCAAGTACCTCTGCTGTGAGTACCTGTATACTTCCTTGTCTGTTGGTACTAAACTCCACTGCTGTAAGAACTGTATGTTAATCTGCTTGCTGAGTCTAAGCAACTATACTGTGACTTCTGTTTATCCTGAAGCCAAGTACCTCTGCTGTGAGTACCTGTATACTTCCTTGGCTGTTGGTACTAAACTCCACTGCTGTAAGAACTGTATGTTAATCTGCTTGCTGAGTCTAAGCAACTATACTGTGACATCTGTTTATCCTGAAGCCAAGTACCTCTGCTGTGAGTACCTGTATACTTCCTTGTCTGTTGGTACTAAACTCCACTGCTGTAAGAACTGTATGTTAATCTGCTTGCTGAGTCTAAGCAACTATACTGTGACATCTGTTTATCCTGAAGCCAAGTACCTCTGCTGTGAGTACCTGTATACTTCCTTGTCTGTTGGTACTAAACTCCACTGCTGTAAGAACTGTATGTTAATCTGCTTGCTGAGTCTAAGCAACTATACTGTGACATCTGTTTATCCTGAAGCCAAGTACCTCTGCTGTGAGTACCTGTATACTTCCTTGTCTGTTGGTACTAAACTCCACTGCTGTAAGAACTGTATGTTAATCTGCTTGCTGAGTCTAAGCAACTATACTGTGACATCTGTTTATCCTGAAGCCAAGTACCTCTGCTGTGAGTACCTGTATACTTCCTTGGCTGTTGGTACTAAACTCCACTGCTGTAAGAACTGTATGTTTATCTGCCTGCTGAGTCTAAGCAACTATACTGTGACATCTGTTTATCCTGAAGCCAAGTACCTCTGCTGTGAGTACCTGTATACTTCCTTGGCTGTTGGTACTAAACTCCACTGCTGTAAGAACTGTATGTTAATCTGCTTGCTGAGTCTAAGCAACTAAACTGTGACATCTGTTTATCCTGAAGCCAAGTACCTCTGCTGTGAGTACCTGTATACTTCCTTGGCTGTTGGTACTAAACGCCACTGCTGTAAGAACTGTATGTTAATCTACTTGCTGAGTCTAAGCAACTATACTGTGACATCTGTTTATCCTGAAGCCAAGTACCTCTGCTGTGAGTACCTGTATACTTCCTTGGCTGTTGGTACTAAACTCCCCTGCTGTAAGAACTGTATGTTAATCTGTTTGCTGAGTCTAAGCAACTATACTGTGACATCTGTTTATCCTGAAGCCAAGTACCTCTGCTGTGAGTACCTGTATACTTCCTTGGCTGTTGGTACTAAACTCCACTGCTGTAAGAACTGTATGTTAGTCTGCTTGCTGAGTCTAAGCAACTATACTGTGACATCTGTTTATCCTGAAGCCAAGTACCTCTGCTGTGAGTACCTGTATACTTCCTTGTCTGTTGGTACTAAACTCCACTGCTGTAAGAACTGTATGTTAATCTGCTTGCTGAGTCTAAGCAACTATACTGTGACATCTGTTTATCCTGAAGCCAAGTACCTCTGCTGTGAGTACCTGTATACTTCCTTGGCTGTTGGTACTAAACTCCCCTGCTGTAAGAACTGTATGTTAATCTGCTTGCTGAGTCTAAGCAACTATACTGTGACATCTGTTTATCCTGAAGCCAAGTACCTCTGCTGTGAGTACCTGTATACTTCCTTGGTTGTTGGTACTAAACTCCACTGCTGTAAGAACTGTATGTTAATCTACTTGCTGAGTCTAAACAACTATACTGTGACATCTGTTTATCCTGAAGCCAAGTACCTCTGCTGTGAGTACCTGTATACTTCCTTGGCTGTTGGTACTAAACTCCACTGCTGTAAGAACTGTATGTTAATCTGCTTGCTGAGTCTAAGCAACTATACTGTGACATCTGTTTATCCTGAAGCCAAGTACCTCTGCTGTGAGTACCTGTATACTTCCTTGGCTGTTGGTACTAAACTCCCCTGCTGTGAGAACTGTTTGTTTATCTGCTTGCTGAGTCTAAGCAACTATACTGTGACATCTGTTTATCCTGAAGCCAAGTACCTCTGCTGTGAGTACCTGTATACTTCCTTGGCTGTTGGTACTAAACTCCCCTGCTGTGAGAACTGTATGTTAATCTGCTTGCTGAGTCTAAGCAACTATACTGTGACATCTGTTTATCCTGAAGCCAAGTACCTCTGCTGTGAGTACCTGTATACTTCCTTGGCTGTTGGTACTAAACGCCACTGCTGTAAGTACTGTATGTTAATCTGCTTGCTGAGTCTAAGCAACTATACTGTGACATCTGTTTATCCTGAAGCCAAGTACCTTTGCTGTGAGTACCTGTATACTTCCTTGGCTGTTGGTACTAAACTCCACTGCTGTAAGAACTGTATGTTAATCTGCTTGCTGAGTCTAAGCAACTATACTGTGACATCTGTTTATCCTGAAGCCAAGTACCTCTGCTGTGAGTACCTGTATACTTCCTTGGCTGTTGGTACTAAAACTCCACTGCTGTAAGAACTGTATGTTAATCTGCTTGCTGAGTCTAAGCAACTATACTGTGACATCTGTTTATCCTGAAGCGAAGTACCTCTGCTGTGAGTACCTGTATACTTCCTTGGCTGTTGGTACTAAACTCCACTGCTGTAAGAACTGTATGTTAATCTGCCTGCTGAGTCTAAGCAACTATACTGTGACATCTGTTTATCCTGAAGCCAAGTACCTCTGCTGTGAGTACCTGTATACTTCCTTGGCTGTTGGTACTAAACTCCACTGCTGTAAGAACTGTATGTTAATCTGCTTGCTGAGTCTAAGCAACTATACTGTGACATCTGTTTATCCTGAAGCCAAGTACCTCTGCTGTGAGTACCTGTATACTTCCTTGGCTGTTGGTACTAAACTCCACTGCTGTAAGAACTGTATGTTAATCTGCTTGCTGAGTCTAAGCAACTATACTGTGACATCTGTTTATCCTGAAGCCAAGTACCTCTGCTGTGAGTACCTGTATACTTCCTTGGCTGTTGGTACTAAACTCCACTTCTGTAAGAACTGTATGTTAATCTGCCTTGCTGAGTCTAAGCAACTATACTGTGACATCTGTTTATCCTGAAGCCAAGTACCTCTGCTGTGAGTACCTGTATACTTCCTTGGCTGTTGGTACTAAACTCCACTGCTGTAAGAACTGTATGTTAATCTGCTTGCTGAGTCTAAGCAACTATACTGTGACTTCTGTTTATCCTGAAGCCAAGTACCTCTGCTGTGAGTACCTGTATACTTCCTTGGCTGTTGGTACTAAACTCCACTGCTGTAAGAACTGTATGTTAATCTGCTTGCTGAGTCTAAGCAACTATACTGTGACATCTGTTTATCCTGAAGCCAAGTACCTCTGCTGTGAGTACCTGTATACTTCCTTGGCTGTTGGTACTAAACTCCACTGCTGTAAGAACTGTATGTTAATCTGCTTGCTGAGTCTAAGCAACTATACTGTGACATCTGTTTATCCTGAAGCCAAGTACCTCTGCTGTGAGTACCTGTATACTTCCTTGGCTGTTGGTACTAAACTCCACTGCTGTAAGAACTGTATGTTAATCTGCTTGCTGAGTCTAAGCAACTATACTGTGACATCTGTTTATCCTGAAGCCAGTACCTCTGCTGTGAGTACCTGTATACTTCCTTGGCTGTTGGTACTAAACTCCACTGCTGTAAGAACTGTATGTTAATCTGCTTGCTGAGTCTAAGCAACTATACTGTGACATCTGTTTATCCTGAAGCCAAGTACCTCTGCTGTGAGTACCTGTATACTTCCTTGGCTGTTGGTACTAAACTCCACTGCTGTAAGAACTGTATGTTAATCTGCTTGCTGAGTCTAAGCAACTATACTGTGACATCTGTTTATCCTGAAGCCAAGTACCTCTGCTGTGAGTACCTGTATACTTCCTTGGCTGTTGGTACTAAACTCCACTGCTGTAAGAACTGTATGTTAATCTGCTTGCTGAGTCTAAGCAACTATACTGTGACATCTGTTTATCCTGAAGCCAAGTACCTCTGCTGTGAGTACCTGTATACTTCCTTGGCTGTTGGTACTAAACTCCACTGCTGTAAGAACTGTATGTTAATCTGCTTGCTGAGTCTAAGCAACTATACTGTGACATCTGTTTATCCTGAAGCCAAGTACCTCTGCTGTGAGTACCTGTATACTTCCTTGGCTGTTGGTACTAAACTCCACTGCTGTAAGAACTGTATGTTAATCTGCTTGCTGAGTCTAAGCAACTATACTGTGACATCTGTTTATCCTGAAGCCAAGTACCTCTGCTGTGAGTACCTGTATACTTCCTTGGCTGTTGGTACTAAACTCCACTGCTGTAAGAACTGTATGTTAATCTGCTTGCTGAGTCTAAGCAACTATACTGTGACATCTGTTTATCCTGAAGCCAAGTACCTCTGCTGTGAGTACCTGTATACTTCCTTGGCTGTTGGTACTAAACTCCACTGCTGTAAGAACTGTATGTTAATCTGCTTGCTGAGTCTAAGCAACTATACTGTGACATCTGTTTATCCTGAAGCCAAGTACCTCTGCTGTGAGTACCTGTATACTTCCTTGGCTGTTGGTACTAAACTCCCCTGCTGTAAGAACTGTATGTTAATCTGCTTGCTGAGTCTAAGCAACTATACTGTGACATCTGTTTATCCTGAAGCCAAGTACCTCTGCTGTGAGTACCTGTATACTTCCTTGGCTGTTGGTACTAAACTCCACTGCTGTAAGAACTGTATGTTAATCTGCTTGCTGAGTCTAAGCAACTATACTGTGACATCTGTTTATCCTGAAGCCAAGTACCTCTGCTGTGAGTACCTGTATACTTCCTTGGCTGTTGGTACTAAACTCCACTGCTGTAAGAACTGTATGTTAATCTGCTTGCTGAGTCTAAGCAACTATACTGTGACATCTGTTTATCCTGAAGCCAAGTACCTCTGCTGTAAGTACCTGTATACTCCTTGGCTGTTGGTACTAAACTCCACTGCTGTAAGAACTGTATGTTAATCTGCTTGCTGAGTCTAAGCAACTATACTGTGACATCTGTTTATCCTGAAGCCAAGTACCTCTGCTGTGAGTACCTGTATACTTCCTTGGCTGTTGGTACTAAACTCCACTGCTGTAAGAACTGTATGTTAATCTGCTTGCTGAGTCTAAGCAACTATACTGTGACATCTGTTTATCCTGAAGCCAAGTACCTCTGCTGTGAGTACCTGTATACTTCCTTGGCTGTTGGTACTAAACCCCACTGCTGTAAGAACTGTATGTTAATCTGCTTGCTGAGTCTAAGCAACTATACTGTGACATCTGTTTATCCTGAAGCCAAGTACCTCTGCTGTGAGTACCTGTATACTTCCTTGGCTGTTGGTACTAAACTCCACTGCTGTAAGAACTGTATGTTAATCTGCCTGCTGAGTCTAAGCAACTATACTGTGACATCTGTTTATCCTGAAGCCAAGTACCTCTGCTGTGAGTACCTGTATACTTCCTTGGCTGTTGGTACTAAACTCCACTGCTGTAAGAACTGTATGTTAATCTGCTTGCTGAGTCTAAGCAACTATACTGTGACATCTGTTTATCCTGAAGCCAAGTACCTCTGCTGTGAGTACCTGTATACTTCCTTGGCTGTTGGTACTAAACTCCACTGCTGTAAGAACTGTATGTTAATCTGCTTGCTGAGTCTAAGCAACTATACTGTGACATCTGTTTATCCTGAAGCCAAGTACCTCTGCTGTGAGTACCTGTATACTTCCCTTGGCTGTTGGTACTAAACTCCCCTGCTGTAAGAACTGTATGTTAATCTGCTTGCTGAGTCTAAGCAACTATACTGTGACATCTGTTTATCCTGAAGCCAAGTACCTCTGCTGTGAGTACCTGTATACTTCCTTGGCTGTTGGTACTAAACTCCACTGCTGTAAGAACTGTATGTTAATCTGCCTGCTGAGTCTAAGCAACTATACTGTGACATCTGTTTATCCTGAAGCCAAGTACCTCTGCTGTGAGTACCTGTATACTTCCTTGGCTGTTGGTACTAAACTCCACTGCTGTAAGAACTGTATGTTAATCTGCTTGCTGAGTCTAAGCAACTATACTGTGACATCTGTTTATCCTGAAGCCAAGTACCTCTGCTGTGAGTACCTGTATACTTCCTTGTCTGTTGGTACTAAACTCCACTGCTGTAAGAACTGTATGTTAATCTGCTTGCTGAGTCTAAGCAACTATACTGTGACTTCTGTTTATCCTGAAGCCAAGTACCTCTGCTGTGAGTACCGGTATACTTCCTTGGCTGTTGGTACTAAACTCTGCTGTAAGAACTTTATGTTAATCTGCTTGCTGAGTCTAAGCAACTATACTGTGACATCTGTTTATCCTGAAGCCAAGTACCTATGCTGTAAGTACCTGTATACTCCCTTGGCTGTTGGTACTAAACTCCACTGCTGTAAGAACTGTATGTTAATCTGCTTGCTGAGTCTAAGCAACTATACTGTGACATCTGTTTATCCTGAAGCCAAGTACCTCTGCTGTGAGTACCTGTATACTTCCTTGGCTGTTGGTACTAAACTCCACTGCTGTAAGAACTGTATGTTAATCTGCTTGCTGAGTCTAAGCAACTATACTGTGACATCTGTTTATCCTGAAGCCAAGTACCTCTGCTGTGAGTACCTGTATACTTCCTTGGCTGTTGGTACTAAACTCCACTGCTGTAAGAACTGTATGTTAATCTGCTTGCTGAGTCTAAGCAACTATACTGTGACATCTGTTTATCCTGAAGCCAAGTACCTCTGCTGTGAGTACCTGTATACTCCCTTGGCTGTTGGTACTAAACCCCACTGCTGTAAGAACTGTATGTTAATCTGCTTGCTGAGTCTAAGCAACTATACTGTGACATCTGTTTATCCTGAAGCCAAGTACCTCTGCTGTGAGTACCTGTATACTTCATTGGCTGTTGGTACTAAACTCCACTGCTGTAAGAACTGTATGTTAATCTACTTGCTGAGTCTAAGCAACTATACTGTGACATCTGTTTATCCTGAAGCCAAGTACCTCTGCTGTGAGTACCTGTATACTTCCTTGGCTGTTGGTACTAAACTCCACTGCTGTAAGAACTGTATGTTAATCTACTTGCTGAGTCTAAGCAACTATACTGTGACATCTGTTTATCCTGAAGCCAAGTACCTCTGCTGTGAGTACCTGTATACTTCCTTGGCTGTTGGTACTAAACTCCACTGCTGTAAGAACTGTATGTTAATCTGCTTGCTGAGTCTAAGCAACTATACTGTGACATCTGTTTATCCTGAAGCCAAGTACCTCTGCTGTGAGTACCTGTATACTTCCTTGGCTGTTGGTACTAAACTCCACTGCTGTAAGAACTGTATGTTAATCTGCTTGCTGAGTCTAAGCAACTATACTGTGACATCTGTTTATCCTGAAGCCAAGTACCTCTGCTGTGAGTACCTGTATACTTCCTTGGCTGTTGGTACTAAACTCCACTGCTGTAAGAACTGTATGTTAATCTGCTTGCTGAGTCTAAGCAACTATACTGTGACATCTGTTTATCCTGAAGCCAAGTACCTCTGCTGTGAGTACCTGTATACTTCATTGGCTGTTGGTACTAAACTCCACTGCTGTAAGAACTGTATGTTAATCTACTTGCTGAGTCTAAGCAA
The DNA here is from genome assembly GCF_027579735.1 of Bombina bombina. Classification (NCBI taxonomy): domain Eukaryota; kingdom Metazoa; phylum Chordata; class Amphibia; order Anura; family Bombinatoridae; genus Bombina; species Bombina bombina. The sequence goes on from NC_069503.1 coordinate 50,915, forward strand.
CTATACTGTGACATCTGTTTATCCTGAAGCCAAGTACCTCTGCTGTGAGTACCTGTATACTTCCTTGGCTGTTGGTACTAAACTCCACTGCTGTAAGTACTGTATGTTAATCTGCTTGCTGAGTCTAAGCAACTATACTGTGACATCTGTTTATCCTGAAGCCAAGTACCTCTGCTGTGAGTACCTGTATACTTCCTTGTCTGTTGGTACTAAACTCCACTGCTGTAAGAACTGTATGTTAATCTGCCTGCTGAGTCTAAGCAACTATACTGTGACATCTGTTTATCCTGAAGCCAAGTACCTCTGCTGTGAGTACCTGTATACTTCCTTGGCTGTTGGTACTAAACTCCACTGCTGTAAGAACTGTATGTTAATCTGCTTGCTGAGTCTAAGCAACTATACTGTGACATCTGTTTATCCTGTAGCCAAGTACCTCTGCTGTGAGTACCTGTATACTTCCTTGGCTGTTGGTACTAAACTCCACTGCTGTAAGAACTGTATGTTAATCTGTTTGCTGAGTCTAAGCAACTATACTGTGATATCTGTTTATCCTGAAGCCAAGTACCTCTGCTGTGAGTACCTGTATACTTCCTTGTCTGTTGGTACTAAACTCCACTGCTGTAAGAACTGTATGTTAATCTGCCTGCTGAGTCTAAGCAACTATACTGTGACATCTGTTTATCCTGAAGCCAAGTACCTCTGCTGTGAGTACCTGTATACTTCCTTGGCTGTTGGTACTAAACTCCACTGCTGTAAGAACTGTATGTTAATCTGCCTGCTGAGTCTAAGCAACTATACTGTGACATCTGTTTATCCTGAAGCCAAGTACCTCTGCTGTGAGTACCTGTATACTTCCTTGGCTGTCACCCTATGTATGTGCAGTGCTATATATAGTCGTACACTAGTATACACCTATAACTAGATCCTATTTATGTGCAGTGCTATGTATAGTCACACACTAGTATACACCTATAACTAGACCCTATGTATGTGCAGGGCTATATATAGTCACACACTAGTATACATCTATAACTAGATCCTATGGGGGATAGTTATCAACGTGTCTACTTTACCTGCCTTCGCCGGCCCAATACGCCCGCCTAAGCTCGCCTACCATCGCCGCCGCGGACCTGCAAAAATTTGCCTAAGTTATCAAAAAAGCTCTCAAAAAGCTGCGCACCAAGTACGGGGCGATGAGCAGCTGACTGTGAGAGTTATCACTCATCCGATCTCGCTGCTCTTCGGCTTTTTTACAGCTTTTTTGCTAGCCTGTCACTAAGCACCCACACTAAACTACACTGTTCTACCCCCTATACCGGCGCCCCCGGAGCCCCCCGCAACTAAATAAAGTTAGTAACCCCTAAACCGCCGCTCCTAGACCCCGCCGCAACTCTTATAAATGTATTAACCCCTAATCCGTCGCTCCCGGACACCGCCGCAACCTACATTATACCTAGTAACCCCTATCCTGCCCCCCCATACCGTCGCCCTCTATAATAAAGTTATTAACCCTTATCCTGCTGATCCCGCACCTCGCCGCAACTAAATAAATAGTTTAACCCCTAAACCGCCGCTCCTGGACCCCGCCGCAACCTATATTAAACTTATTAACCCCTAATCTGCCCCCCTACACTGTCGCCACCTATAATAAATTTATTAACCCCTATCCTGCCCCCCCCTACACCGCCACCACTGTAATAAAATTATTAACCCCTAAACCTAAGTCTAACACTAACCCTAACACCCCCTAACTTAAATATTAATTAAATAAATCTAAATAATATTTCTATTATGAACTAAATTATTCCTATTTAAAACTAAATACTTACCTGTAAAATAAACCCTAATATAGCTACAATATAAATAATAATTATATTGTAGCTATCTTAGGATTTATTTTTATTTTACAGGCAAATTTCAATTTATTTTAACTAGGTACAATAGCTATTAAATAGTTATTAACTATTTAATAGCTTACCTAGCTAAATTAAAGATACATTTACCTGTAAAATAAAAACTAACCTAAGTTACAATTACACCTAACACTACACTATACTTTAATAAATTATTCCTATTTAAAACTAAATACTTACCTGTAAAATAAACCCTAAGATAGCTACAATGTAATTAATAATTACATTGTAGCTATTGCAGGATTTATATTTATTTTACAGGGAACTTTGTATTTATTTTAGCTAGTTAGAATAGTTATTAAATAGTTAATAACTATTTAATAACTACCTAGCTAAAAGAAATACAAAATTACCTGTAAAATAAATCCTAACCTAAGTTACAATTAAAACTAACACTACACTATCATTACATTAATTAAATAAAATAACTACAAATAACTACAATTAAATACAATTACATAAACTAACTAAAGTACAAAAAATAAAAAAAAATAAGTTACAAACATTTAAAAAATATTACAACAATTTTAAGCTATTTACACCTAATCTAAGCCCCCTAATAAAATAACAAAGCCCCCCAAAATAAAAAAATGCCCTACCCTATTCTAAATTAAAATAGTTCAAAGCTCTTTTACCTTACCAGCCCTTAAAAGGGGCTTTTGTGGGGCATGCCCCAAAGAAAACTGCTCTTTTGCCTGTAAAAGAAAAATACAACCCCCCCAACATTAAAACCCACCACCCACATACCCCTAATCTAACCCAAACCCCCCTTAAAAAATCTAACACTACCCCCCTGAAGATAATCCTACCTTGAGTCGTCTTCACTCAGCCGAGCCACCGATGGAACCGAAGAGGAGATCCGGAGCGGCAGAAGTGATCCTCCAAGCGGCGCTGAAGAAGTCTTCCATCCGATGCAGTGATCCTCCAAGCTTTTTTTATTTTTTGTACTTTAGTTAGTTTATGTAATTGTATTTAATTGTAGTTATTTGTAGTTATTGTATTTAATTAATTTAATGATAGTGTAGTGTTAGGATTTATTTTACAGGTAATTTTGTATTTCTTTTAGCTAGGTAGTTATTAAATAGTTATTAACTATTTAATAACTATTCTAACTAGCTAAAATAAATACAAAGTTCCCTGTACAATAAATATAAATCCTGCAATAGCTACAATGTAATTATTAATTACATTGTAGCTATCTTAGGGTTTATTTTACAGGTAAGTATTTAGTTTTAAATAGGAATAATTTATTAAAGTATAGTGTAGTGTTAGGTGTAATTGTAACTTAGGTTAGTTTTTATTTTACAGGTGAATTTCTCTTTATTTTAGCTAGGTAAGCTATTAAATAGTTAATAACTATTTAATAGCTATTGTACCTAGTTAAAATAAATTGAAATTTGCCTGTAAAATAAAAATAAATCCTAAGATAGCTACAATATAATTATTATTTATATTGTAGCTATATTAGGGTTTATTTTAAAGGTAAGTATTTAGTTTTAAATAGGATTAATTTAGTTCATAATAGAAATATTATTTAGATTTATTTAATTAATATTTAAGTTAGGGGGGTGTTAGGGTTAGTGTTAGACTTAGGTTTAGGGGTTAATAATTTTATTACAGTGGCGGCGGTGTAGTGGGGGGCAGGATAGGGGTTAATAAATTTATTATAGGTGGCGACGGTGTAGGGGGGGCAGATTAGGGGTTAATAAGTTTAATATAGGTTGCGGCAGGGTCCTGGAGCGGCGGTTTAGGAGTTAAACTATTTATTTAGTTGCGGCGAGGTCCGGGATCAGCAGGATAGGGGTTAATAACTTTATTATAGAGGGCAACGGTATAGGGGGGGCATCATAGGGGTTAATAAATTTATTATAGGTGGCGACGGTGTAGGGGGGGCAGGATAGGGGTTAATAAATTTAATATAGGTTGCGGCGGGGTCCGGGAGCGGCGGTTTAGGGGTTAATACATTTATTATAGTTGCGGCGGGGTCAGGAAGCAGCGGTTTAGGGGTTAACATGTTTATTATAGCTTGCGGTGGGCTCCGGGAGCAGCGGTTTAGGGGTTAATCAGTTTATTATAGCTTGCGGTGGGCTCCGGGAGCGGCGGTTTAGGGGGTAATAACTTTATTTAGTTGCGGCGGTGTAGGGGGGGGCAGATTAGGGGTGTTTAGACTCGGGGTACATGTTAGGGTGTTAGGTGTAGACAGCTCCCATAGGAATCAATGGGATATCGGGCAGCAGCGAACATGAACTTTCGCTATGGTCAGACTCCCATTGATTCCTATGGGATCCGCCGCCTCCAGGTACACTGGGCCGTAAAAGTGCCGAGCGTACCTGCTAGTTTTTTGCTAACTAGCAAAAGTAGTCAGATTGTGCACTTGTGTGTGGAACATCTGGAGTGACGTAAGAATCGATCTGTGTCGGACTGAGTCCGGTGGATCTAAGCTTACGTCACAAAATTCTACTTTTGCCGGGCAGCAGGGCTTGATAACTAAGGCGAATCACTCTCGCCACAAATACGCTGCGGAATTCCAGCGTATTTGAGGTTGACGGCTTGATAACTACCCCCCTATGTATGTACAGTGTTATATATAGTCACACACTAGTATACACCTATAACAAGATGCTATGTATGTACAGTGCTATATAGTCACACACTAGTATACACCTATAACAAGATGCTATGTATGTACAGTGCTATATATAGTCACACACTAGTATACACCTATAACTACATCCTATGTATGTACAGTGCTATATAGTCACACACTAGTATACACCTATAACAAGATACTATGTATGTGCAGTGCTATATAGTCACACACTAGTATACACCTATAACAAGATGCTATGTATGTACAGTGCTATATAGTCACACACTAGTATACACCTATACCAAGATCCTATGTATGTACAGTGCTATATAGTCACACACTAGTATACACCTATAACAAGACCCTATGTATGTACAGTGCTATGTATAGTCACACACTAGTATACACCTATACCAAGATCCTATGTATGTACAGTGCTATGTATAGTCACACACTAGTACACACCTATAACTAGATCTTATGTATGTGCAGTGCTATATAGTCACACACTAGTATACACCTATAACAAGATCCTATGTATGTACAGTGCTATATATAGTTACACACTAGTATACACCTATAACAAGATGCTATGTATGTACAGTGCTATATAGTCACACACTAGTATACACCTATAACTAGATCCTATGTATGTACAGTGCTATATAGTCACATACTAGTATACACCTATAACAAGATGCTATGTATGTACAGTGCTATATAGTCACACACTAGTATACACCTATAACTAGATCCTATGTATGTGCAGTGCTATATATAGTCACACACTAGTATACACCTATAACAAGACCCTATGTATGTACAGTGCTATATAGTCACACACTAGTATACACCTATAACAAGATGCTATGTATGTACAGTGCTATATAGTCACACACTAGTATACACCTATAACTACATCCTATGTATGTACAGTGCTATATAGTCACACACTAGTATACACCTATAACAAGATACTATGTATGTACAGTGCTATATAGTCACACACTAGTATACACCTATAACAAGATGCTATGTATGTACAGTGCTATGTATAGTCACACACTAGTATACACCTATAACAAGATGCTATGTATGTACAGTGCTATATAGTCACACACTAGTATACACCTATAACAAGATGCTATGTATGTACAGTGCTATGTATAGTCACACACTAGTATACACCTATAACAAGATCCTATGTATGTACAGTGCTATATAGTCACACACTAGTATACACCTATAACTAGATCTTATGTATGTGCAGTGCTATATATAGTCACACACTAGTATACACCTATAACAAGATCCTATGTATGTACAGTGCTATATATAGTCACACACTAGTATACACCTATAACAAGATCCTATGTATGTACAGTGCTATATAGTCACACACTAGTATACACCTATAACAAGACCCTATGTATGTACAGTGCTATATAGTCACACACTAGTATACACCTATAACAAGATGCTATGTATGTACAGTGCTATATATAGTCACACACTAGTATACACCTATAACAAGATCCTATGTATGTACAGTGCTATATATAGTCACACACTAGTATACACCTATAACAAGATGCTATGTATGTACAGTGCTATATAGTCACACACTAGTATACACCTATAACAAGATCCTATGTATGTACAGTGCTATATAGTCACACACTAGTATACACCTATAACAAGACCCTATGTATGTACAGTGCTATATAGTCACACACTAGTATACACCTATAACAAGATCCTATGTATGTACAGTGCTATATAGTCACACACTAGTATACACCTATAACAAGATCCTATGTATGTACAGTGCTATATAGTCACACACTAGTATACACCTATAACAAGATCCTATGTATGTACAGTGCTATATAGTCACACACTAGTATACACCTATAACAAGATCCTATGTATGTACAGTGCTATATAGTCACACACTAGTATACACCTATAACAAGATCCTATGTATGTGCAGTGCTATATAGTCACACACTAGTATACACCTATAACTAGATCCTATGTATGTACAGTGCTATATAGTCACACACTAGTATACACCTATAACAAGATACTATGTATGTACAGTGCTATATAGTCACACACTAGTATACACCTATAACAAGATCCTATGTATGTACAGTGCTATATAGTCACACACTAGTATAGACCTATAACTAGATCATATGTATGTACAGTGCTATATATAGTCACACACTAGTATACACCTATACAAGAACTATGTACAGTGCTATATATAGTCACACACTAGTATACACCTATAACAAGATACTATGTATGTACAGTGCTATATAGTCACACACTAGTATACACCTATAACAAGATCCTATGTATGTGCAGTGCTATGTATAGTCACACACTAGTATACACCTATAACAAGACCCTATGTATGTACAGTGCTATATATAGTCACACACTAGTATACACCTATAACTAGATCTTATGTATGTACAGTGCTATATATAGTCACACACTAGTATACACCTATAACTAGATCTTATGTATGTACAGAGCTATATATAGTCACACACTAGTATACACCTATAACTAGATCCTATGTATGTACAGTGCTATATAGTCACACACTAGTATACACCTATAACTAGATGCTATGTATGTACAGTGCTATATAGTCACACACTATTATACACCTATAACAAGATGCTATGTATATACAGTGCTATATAGTCACACACTAGTATACACCTATAACAAGATACTATGTATATACAGTGCTATATAGTCACACACTAGTATACACCTATAACAAGATACTATGTATGTACAGTGCTATATAGTCACACACTAGTATACACCTATAACTAGATCCTATGTATGTACAGTGCTATATAGTCACACACTAGTACACACCTATAACAAGATCCTATGTATGTACAGTGCTATATAGTTACACACTAGTATACACCTATAACTAGATCTTATGTATGTGCAGTGCTATGTATAGTCACACACTAGTATACACCTATAACAAGATACTATGTATGTACAGTGCTATATAGTCACACACTAGTATACACCTATAACAAGATACTATGTATGTACAGTGCTATGTATAGTCACACACTAGTATACACCTATAACAAGATCCTATGTATGTACAGTGCTATATAGTCACACACTAGTATACACCTATAACTAGATCTTATGTATGTACAGTGTTATATATAGTCACACACTAGTATACACCTATAACAAGATGCTATGTATGTACAGTGCTATATAGTCACACACTAGTATACACCTATAACAAGATCCTATGTATGTACAGTGCTATATAGTCACACACTAGTATACACCTATAACAAGACCCTATGTATGTACAGTGCTATATAGCCACACACTAGTATACACCTATAACAAGATACTATGGCCTAGATTTGGAGTTCGGCGGTAGCCGTCAAAACCAGCGTTAGAGGCTCCTAACGCTGGTTTTGGCCGCCCGCTGGTATTTGGAGTCAGTGATTAAAGGGTCTAATGCTCACTTTTCAGCCGCGACTTTTCCATACCGCAGATCCCCCTACGCCATTTGCGTAGCCTATCTTTTCAATGGGATCTTTCTAACGCCGGTATTTAGAGTCGTTTCTGAAGTGAGCGTTAGAGCTCTAACGACAATATTCCAGCCGCCTGAAAATAGCAGGAGTTAAGAGCTTTCTGGCTAACGCCGGTTTATAAAGCTCTTAACTACTGTACCCTAAAGTACACTAACACCCATAAACTACCTATGTACCCCTAAACCGAGCTCCCCCCACATCGCCGCCACTCGATTAAAATTTTTAACCCCTAATCTGCCGACCGCCACCTACGTTATACTTATGTACCCCTAATCTGCTGCCCCTAACCCCGCCGACCCCTGTATTATATTTATTAACCCCTAACCTGCCCCCCACAACATCGCCGCCAGCTACTTAAAATAATTAACCCCTAATCTTCCGACCGCAAAGCGCCGCCACCTACGTTATCCCTATGTACCCCTAATCTGCTACCCCTAACACCGCCGACCCCTATATTATATTTATTAACCCCTAATCTGCCCCCCTCAACGTCGCCGACACCTGCCTACACTTATTAACCCCTAATCTGCCGAGCGGACCTGAGCGCTACTATAATAAAGTTATTAACCCCTAACCCGCCTCACTAATCCTATCATAAATAGTATTAACCCCTTATCTGCCCTCCCTAACATCGCCGACAGCTACCTTCAATTATTAACCCCTAATCTGCCGAGCGGACCTCACCGCTATTCTAATAAATGTATTAACCCCTAAAGCTAAGTCTAACCCTAACACTAACACCCCCCTAACTTAAATATAATTTACATCTAACGAAATAAATTAACTCTTATTAAATAAATTATTCCTATTTAAAGCTAAATACTTACCTGTAAAATAAATCCTAATATAGCTACAATATAAATTATAATTATATTATAGCTATTTTAGGATTAATATTTATTTTACAGGCAACTTTGCAATTATTTTAACCAGGTACAATAGCTATTAAATAGTTAAGAACTATTTAATAGTTACCTAGTTAAAATAATAACAAATTTACCTGTAAAATAAATCCTAACCTAAGATATAATTAAACTTAACACTACCCTATCAATAAAATAATTAAATAAACTACCTACAATTACCTACAATTAACCTAACACTACACTATCAATAAATTAATTAAACACAATTGCTACAAATAAATACAATTAAATAAACTATCTAAAGTACAAAAAATAAAAAAGAACTAAGTTACAAAAAATAAAAAAATATTTACAAACATAAGAAAAATATTACAACAATTTTAAACTAATTACACCTACTCTAAGCCCCCTAATAAAATAACAAAGCCCCCCAAAATAAAAAATTCCCTACCCTATTCTAAATTAAATAAGTTACAAGCTCTTTTACCTTACCAGCCCTGAACAGGGCCCTTTGCGGGGCATGCCCCAAGAATTTCAGCTCTTTTGCCTGTAAAAGAATAAATACAATACCCCCCCCCAACATTACAACCCACCACCCACATACCCCTAATCTAACCCAAACCCCCCTTAAATAAACCTAACACTAAGCCCCTGAAGATCTTCCTACCTTGTCTTCACCATCCAGCTATCACCGATCCGTCCTGGCTCCAACATCTTCATCCAACCCAAGCGGGGGTTGGCGATCCATAATCCGGTGCTGAAGAGGTCCAGAAGAGGCTCCAAAGTCTTCCTCCTATCCGGCAAGAAGAGGACATCCGGACCGGCAAACATCTTCTCCAAGCGGCATCTTCGATCTTCTTCCATCCGGTGCGGAGCGGGTCCATCTTGAAGCAGGCGACGCGGATCCATCCTCTTCTTCCGTTGTCTCCCGACTAATGACGGTTCCTTTAAGGGACGTCATCCAAGATGGCGTCCCTCGAATTCCGATTGGCTGATAGGATTCTATCAGCCAATCGGAATTAAGGTAGGAATTTTCTGATTGGCTGATGGAATCAGCCAATCAGAATCTAGTTCAATCCGATTGGCCGATCCAATCAGCCAATCAGATTGAGCTCGCATTCTATTGGCTGATCGGAACAGCCAATAGAATGCGAGCTCAATCTGATTGGCTGATTGGATCGGCCAATCGGATTGAACTAGATTCTGATTGGCTGATTCCATCAGCAAATCAGAAAATTCCTACCTTAATTCCGATTGGCTGATAGAATCCTATCAGCCAATCGGAATTCGAGGGACGCCATCTTGGATGACGTCCCTTAAAGGAACAGTCATTCGTCGTTCAGTCGTCGGTCCGGATGGATGTTCCGCGCTGGAGGTCTTCAGGATCCTGCCGCTTCGCTCCGGATGGAAGAAGATCGAAGATGCCGCTTGGAGAAGATGTTTGCCGGTCCGGATGTCCTCTTCTTGCCGGATAGGAGGAAGACTTTGGAGCCTCTTCTGGACCTCTTCAGCACCGGATTATGGATCGCCAACCCCCGCTTGGGTTGGATGAAGATGTTGGAGCCAGGACGGATCGGTGATACCTGGATGGTGAAGACAAGGTAGGAAGATCTTCAGGGGCTTAGTGTTAGGTTTATTTAAGGGGGGTTTGGGTTAGATTAGGGGTATGTGGGTGGTGGGTTGTAATGTTGGGGGGGGGGTATTGTATTTATTCTTTTACAGGCAAAAGAGCTGAAATTCTTGGGGCATGCCCCGCAAAGGGCCCTGTTCAGGGCTGGTAAGGTAAAAGAGCTTGTAACTTATTTAATTTAGAATAGGGTAGGGAATTTTTTATTTTGGGGGGCTTTGTTATTTTATTAGGGGGCTTAGAGTAGGTGTAATTAGTTTAAAAATGTTGTAATATTTTTCTTATGTTTGTAAATATTTTTTTATTTTTTGTAACTTAGTTCTTTTTTATTTTTTGTACTTTAGATAGTTTATTTAATTGTATTTATTTGTAGCAATTGTGTTTAATTAATTTATTGATAGTGTAGTGTTAGGTTAATTGTAGGTAATTGTAGGTAGTTTATTTAATTATTTTATTGATAGGGTAGTGTTAGGTTTAATTATATCTTAGGTTAGGATTTATTTTACAGGTAAATTTGTTATTATTTTAACTAGGTAACTATTAAATAGTTCTTAACTATTTAATGGCTATTGTACCTGGTTAAAATAATTGCAAAGTTGCCTGTAAAATAAATATTAATCCTAAAATAGATATAATATAATTATAATTTATATTGTAGCTATATTAGGATTTATTTTACAGGTAAGTATTTAGCTTTAAATAGGAATAATTTATTTAATAAGAGTTAATTTATTTCGTTAGATGTAAATTATATTTAAGTTAGGGGGGTGTTAGTGTTAGGGTTAGACTTAGCTTTAGGGGTTAATACATTTATTAGAATAGCGGTGAGGTCCGCTCGGCAGATTAGGGGTTAATAATTGAAGGTAGCTGTCGGCGATGTTAGGGAGGGCAGATTAGGGGTTAATACTATTTTGATAGGGTTAGTGAGGCGGATTAGGGGTTAATAACTTTATTATAGTAGCGCTCAGGTCCGCTCGGCAGATTAGGGGTTAATAAGTGTAGGCAGGTGTCGGCGACGTTGAGGGGGGCAGATTAGGGGTTAATAAATATAATATAGGGGTCGGCGATGTTAGGGCAGCAGATTAGGGGTACATAGGGAGAACGTAGGTTGCGGCGGTTTACGGAGCGGCAGATTAGGGGTTAAAAAAAATATGCAGGGGTCAGCGATAGCGGGGGCGGCAGATTAGGGGTTAATAAGTGTAAGGTTAGGGGTGTTTAGACTCGGGGTACATGTTAGAGTGTTAGGTGCAGACGTAGGAAGTGTTTCCCCATAGGAAACAATGGGGCTGCGTTAGGAGCTGAACGCTGCTTTTTTGCAGGTGTTAGGTTTTTTTTCAGCTCAAACAGCCCCATTGTTTCCTATGGGAAAATCGTGCACGAGCACGTTTTTGAGGCCGGCCGCGTCCGTAAGCAACTCTGGTATCGAGAGTTGCATTTGCGGTAAAAATGCTCTACGCTCCTTTTTTGGAGCCTAACGCAGCATTTGTTTGAACTCTCGATACCAGAGTTAATTTTATGGTGCGGCCAGAAAAAAGCCTGCGGAGCGTTAACAGCCCTTTTACCGCCGAACTCCAAATCTAGGCCTATGTATGTACAGTGCTATATAGTCACACACTAGTATACACCTATAACAAGATACTATGTATGTACAGTGCTATATATAGTCACACACCAGTGGCGGATCCAGGGGGGGGGCAACGGGGCAATTGCCCCCCCCCCCGAGAATATACTGAGACTGAGAGGGCTTCCCTATTCCGCCGGCTCATAGTCATTATGGGCCTTCTTGGATATTGATTGACCTGGACACTGTAAGCCAAGAAGGCCCATAATGACTGCTCAGAAGTTAGAACTTGTCTTGAAGACAGATAAATTGGTTTTCAGGCCGCAGGCGCTGCCGCTGACAGCTATCGCGGCACTGCTGAGCGCCAGTGACGTCACACGCCGGCGCTCAGAGTCTCAGACAGTCTCAGCGAGCCAGCGCAGTATATATTAGTTAGCGCAATGTAAGCCGTGTGCACTGCTGAGGGGTCACTGGTAAGTGGCTGATCATGCGTGTTTGTACCGGGGCTGTCTGGGTTATGGGGGAGGAGGGAAGTTTAGTGTTTCCTGACTTGTATTACTGAGGGGGTAAAGCAATATTGCAACACAACAATAACAATACAGCATTTTGCAAGTGAATTTCAGTTACTTATTGGAACCAGCACATAAGTTATGTCAGCTCTGTATGTTTGTATTGCTGATAGCTCAGTGAGAACAAAGTCTTATAATGGCTGAAGAGGGCAGATCCTGACAGCTGTGGCACCTCTGGGTATTTTACCAGTGCACCCACTGCTCATGGCTGGGTATTACTGGTATGGCTGCAGCAGATCAGTGTGCGGTGGGTGGCTGATCAGCAATTATCCTTGTTGTTAAAACAAACTAAATATATATATATATCTTAGTACCATTATTGCATGATACTGTGTTTCAGAAAGTCTGATCACGGCTCTTTTTGTTTCTTTTCCTTTATTTTTGTAACCAGAGTCCCATGGCTGTATATAAAGTGTTTACTGTATAATACCTGGAGACTATAATTATGACTTCCATTGTTTTTTTTTCTGCCCCTCCACTGCTTTACCTCTCCCCATTTGCAACACACTTTTATATATACTTAACATTGTAAGATATGTATAGTATATTTTAAACACAATACAAAAACTCTTGGTTATTTCACTGATGTCTATACATAACTGAGCATTATAATCTATAGCCTTAGAAAACTGATTATAACAAAAACTATTACGGCCTGATAGTGCAGCTGTTTTTAGTGTGTTGCAGCACCTGGTGCCCACAGTGTAGGTTTATTTCTGGTTTACAGAGTGTAGCCCCCTGGTGCATACAGTGAGGGCATGCATCTACCAGTACCCCCTGATTTACAGAGTGTAGCTCCCTGGTGCATACAGTGAGGGCATGCATCTACCAGTACCCCCTGATTTACAGAGTGTAGCTCCCTGTTGCATACAGTGAGGGCATGTATCTACCATTACCCCCTGATTTACAGAGTGTAGGCCCCTGGGGCATACAGTAAGGGCATGCATCTACCATTACCCACTGATTTACAGGGTGTAGCTCCATGTTGCATACAGTGAGGGCATGCATCTACCATTACCCCCTGATTTACAGGGTGTAGCTCCATGTTGCATACAGTAAGGGCATGCATCTACCATTACCCCCTGATTTACAGGGTGTAGCTCCATGTTGCATACAGTGAGGGCATGCATCTACCATTGCGCCCTGATTTACAGGGTCTAGCCCCCTGGTGCATACAGTGAGGGCATGCATCTACCATTATCCCCTGTTTCTAATTTTTTAAATCCATAATTTGGAAAGACAAATGTGACTGTTTTTAAATAAGGTTAGAGCTGTACGATAGGTTAAATAAAATAGTCTGTTCTATAAGCACTCATTATTTTCTGTCCGCCGCCACAAAAAAATCTGGAAGTGCCCCTCCCGAGACCAGGCTCTGGATCCGCCACTGTCACACACTAGTATACACCTATAAAAAGATGCTATGTATGTACAGTGCTATATAGTCACACACTAGTATACACCTATAACAAGATACTATGTATGTACAGTGCTATATAGTCACACACTAGTATACACCTATAACAAGATACTATGTATGTACAGTGCTATATAGTCACACACTAGTATACACCTATAACAAGATGCTATGTATGTACAGTGCTATATAGTCACACACTAGTATACACCTATAACAAGATACTATGTATGTACAGTGCTATATAGTCACACACTAGTATACACCTATAACAAGATACTATGTATGTACAGTGCTATATAGTCACACACTAGTATACACCTATAACAAGATGCTATGTATGTACAGTGCTATATAGTCACACACTAGTATACACCTATAACAAGATACTATGTATGTACAGTGCTATGTATAGTCACACACTAGTATACACCTATAACAAGATCCTATGTATGTACAGTGCTATATAGTCACACACTAGTATACACCTATAAAAAGATGCTATGTATGTACAGTGCTATATAGTTACACACTAGTATACACCTATAACTAGATCCTATGTATGTGCAGTGCTATATATAGTCACACACTAGTATACACCTATAACTAGATCCTATGTATGTGCAGTGCTATATATAGTCACACACTAGTATACACCTATAACTAGATACTATGTATGTACAGTGCTATGTATAGTCACACACTAGTATACACCTATAACTAGATCTTATGTATGTACAGTGCTATATATAGTCACACACTAGTATACACCTATAACAAGATCCTATGTATGTACAGTGCTATATAGTCACACACTAGTATACACCTATAACAAGATACTATGTATGTGCAGTGCTATATATAGTCACACACTAGTATATACCTATAACAAGATGCTATGTATGTACAGTGCTATATAGTCACACACTAGTATACACCTATAACAAGATGCTATGTATGTACAGTGCTATATAGTCACACACTAGTATACACCTATAACTAGATCTTATGTATGCACAGTGCTATATAGTCACACACTAGTATACACCTATAACAAGATACTATGTATGTGCAGTGCTATATATAGTCACACACTAGTATACACCTATAACAAGATGCTATGTATGTACAGTGCTATATAGTCACACACTAGTATACACCTATAACTAGATCCTATGTATGTACAGTGCTATATATAGTCACACACTAGTATACACCTATAACAAGATCCTATGTATGTACAGTGCTATATATAGTCACACACTAGTATACACCTATAACAAGATCCTATGTATGTACAGTGCTATGTATAGTCACACACTAGTATACACCTATAACAAGATCCTATTTATGTACAGTGCTATGTATAGTCACACACTAGTATACACCTATAACTAGATCCTATGTATGTACAGTGCTATATAGTCACACACTAGTATACACCTATAACAAGATGCTATGTATGTACAGTGCTATATATAGTCACACACTAGTATACACCTATAACTAGATCTTATGTATGTACAGTGCTATATAGTCACACACTAGTATACACCTATAACAAGATACTATGTATGTATAGTGCTATGTATAGTCACACACTAGTATACACCTATAACAAGACCCTATGTATGTACAGTGCTATATAGTCACACACTAGTATACACCTATAACAAGATCCTATGTATGTACAGTGCTATATATAGTCACACACTAGTATACACCTATAACTAGATCCTATGTATGTAAAGTGCTATGTATAGTCACACACTAGTATACACCTATAACAAGATGCTATGTATGTACAGTGCTATATAGTCACACACTAGTATACACCTATAACAAGACCCTATGTATGTACAGTGCTATATAGTCACACACTAGTATACACCTATAACAAGACCCTATGTATGTACAGTGCTATATAGTCACACACTAGTATACACCTATAACAAGACCCTATGTATGTACAGTGCTATATAGTCACACACTAGTATACACCTATAACAAGATGCTATGTATGTGCAGTGCTATATATAGTCACACACTAGTATACACCTATAACAAGATACTATGTATGTATAGTGCTATGTATAGTCACACACTAGTATACACCTATAACAAGATACTATGTATGTATAGTGCTATGTATAGTCACACACTAGTATACACCTATAACAAGACCCTATGTATGTACAGTGCTATATAGTCACACACTAGTATACACCTATAACAAGATCCTATGTATGTACAGTGCTATATATAGTCACACACTAGTATACACCTATAACTAGATCCTATGTATGTAAAGTGCTATGTATAGTCACACACTAGTATACACCTATAACAAGATGCTATGTATGTACAGTGCTATATAGTCACACACTAGTATACACCTATAACAAGACCCTATGTATGTACAGTGCTATATAGTCACACACTAGTATACACCTATAACAAGACCCTATGTATGTACAGTGCTATATAGTCACACACTAGTATACACCTATAACAAGACCCTATGTATGTACAGTGCTATATAGTCACACACTAGTATACACCTATAACAAGATGCTATGTATGTGCAGTGCTATATAGTCACACACTAGTATACACCTATAACTAGATCCTATGTATGTACAGTGCTATATAGTCACACACTAGTATACACCTATAACAAGATACTATTTATGTACAGTGCTATATAGTCACACACTAGTATACACCTATAACAAGATACTATGTATGTATAGTGCTATATAGTCACACACTAGTATACACCTATAACAAGATACTATGTATGTACAGTGCTATATAGTCACACACTAGTATACACCTATAACAAGATACTATGTATGTACAGTGCTATATAGTCACACACTAGTATACACCTATAACAAGATCCTATGTATGTACAGTGCTATATATAGTCACACACTAGTATACACCTATAACAAGATCCTATTTATGTGCAGTGCTATATATAGTCACACACTAGTATACACCTATAACTAGATGCTATGTATGTACAGTGCTATGTATAGTCACACACTAGTATACACCTATAAAAAGATGCTATGTATGTACAGTGCTATATAGTCACACACTAGTATACACCTATAAAAAGATGCTATGTATGTACAGTGCTATATATAGTCACACACTAGTATACACCTATAACAAGACCCTATGTATGTACAGTGCTATATAGTCACACTCTAGTATACACCTATAACAAGATCCTATGTATGTACAGTGCTATATAGTCACACACTAGTATACACCTATAACAAGACCCTATGTATGTACAGTGCTATATAGTCACACACTAGTATACACCTATAACAAGACCCTATGTATGTACAGTGCTATATAGTCACACACTAGTATACACCTATAAAAAGATGCTATGTATGTACAGTGCTATATAGTCACACACTAGTATACACCTATAACAAGATACTATGTATGTACAGTGCTATATATAGTCACACACTAGTATACACCTATAACAAGACCCTATGTATGTACAGTGCTATATAGTCACACACTAGTATACACCTATAACAAGATCCTATGTATGTACAGTGCTATATAGTCACACACTAGTATACACCTATAACAAGACCCTATGTATGTACAGTGCTATATAGTCACACACTAGTATACACCTATAACAAGATGCTATGTATGTACAGTGCTATGTATAGTCACACACTAGTATACACCTATAACAAGACCCTATGTATGTACAGTGCTATATAGTCACACACTAGTATACACCTATAACAAGATGCTATGTATGTACAGTGCTATATAGTCACACACTAGTACACACCTATAACAAGACCCTATGTATGTACAGTGCTATATAGTCACACACTAGTATACACCTATAACAAGATACTATGTATGTACAGTGCTATATAGTCACACACTAGTATACACGTATAACAAGATGCTATGTATGTACAGTGCTATATAGTCACACACTAGTATACACCTATAACAAGATCCTATGTATGTACAGTGCTATATAGTCACACACTAGTATACACCTATAACAAGATGCTATGTATGTACAGTGCTATATAGTCACACACTAGTATACACCTATAACAAGATCCTATTTATGTGCAGTGCTATGTATAGTCACACACTAGTATACAACTATAACTAGACCCTATGTATGTACAGTGCTATATAGTCACACACTAGTATACACCTATAACAAGATGCTATGTATGTACAGTGCTATGTATAGTCACACACTAGTATACACCTATAACAAGACCCTATGTATGTGCAGTGCTATATAGTCACACACTAGTATACACCTATAACAAGATCCTATGTATGTACAGTGCTATGTATAGTCACACACTAGTATACACCTATAACAAGATACTATGTATGTACAGTGCTATGTATAGTCACACACTAGTATACACCTATAAAAAGATGCTATGTATGTACAGTGCTATATAGTCACACACTAGTATACACCTATAACTAGATCCTATGTATGTACAGTGCTATGTATAGTCACACACTAGTATACACCTATAACAAGATACTATGTATGTACAGTGCTATGTATAGTCACACACTAGTATACACCTATAACTAGATCCTATGTATGTACAGTGCTATATAGTCACACACTAGTATACACCTATAACAAGACCCTATGTATGTACAGTGCTATATAGTCACACACTAGTATACACCTATAACAAGATACTATGTATGTACAGTGCTATGTATAGTCACACACTAGTATACACCTATAACAAGACCCTATGTATGTACAGTGCTATATAGTCACACACTAGTATACACCTATAAAAAGATGCTATGTATGTACAGTGCTATATAGTCACACACTAGTATACACCTATAACAAGAACCTATGTATGTACAGTGCTATATATAGTCACACACTAGTATACACCTATAACAAGATACTATGTATGTACAGTGCTATATATAGTCACACACTAGTATACACCTATAACTAGATCCTATTTATGTGCAGTGCTATATATAGTCACACACTAGTATACACCTATAACAAGATACTATGTATGTACAGTGCTATATAGTTACACACTAGTATACACCTATAACAAGATACTATGTATGTACAGTGCTATATAGTCACACACTAGTATACACCTATAACAAGATGCTATGTATGTACAGTGCTATGTATAGTCACACACTAGTATACACCTATAACAAGATCCTATGTATGTACAGTGCTATATAGTCACACACTAGTACACACCTATAACTAGATCCTATGTATGTACAGTGCTATGTATAGTCACACACTAGTACACACCTATAACAAGACCCTATGTATGTACAGTGCTATATAGTCACACACTAGTACACACCTATAACAAGACCCTATGTATGTACAGTGCTATGTATAGTCACACACTAGTATACACCTATAACAAGATGCTATGTATGTACAGTGCTATATAGTTACACACTAGTATACACCTATAACAAGATACTATGTATGTACAGTGCTATATAGTCACACACTAGTATACACCTATAACAAGATGCTATGTATGTACAGTGCTATATAGTCACACACTAGTATACACCTATAACAAGATCCTATGTATGTACAGTGCTATGTATAGTCACACACTAGTATACACCTATAACAAGATGCTATGTATGTGCAGTGCTATATAGTCACACACTAGTATACACCTATAACTACATCCTATGTATGTACAGTGCTATATAGTCACACACTAGTATACACCTATAACAAGATGCTATGTATGTACAGTGCTATATAGTCACACACTAGTATACACCTATAACAAGATGCTATGTATGTACAGTGCTATATAGTCACACACTAGTATACACCTATAACAAGATCCTATGTATGTACAGTGCTATATAGTCACACACTAGTATACACCTATAACAAGATGCTATGTATGTACAGTGCTATATAGTCACACACTAGTATACACCTATAACTAGATCCTATTTATGTGCAGTGCTATATATAGTCACACACTAGTATACACCTATAACAAGATACTATGTATGTACAGTGTTATATATAGTCACACACTAGTATACACCTATAACAAGACCCTATGTATGTATAGTGCTATATAGTCACACACTAGTATACACCTATAACAAGATCCTATGTATGTACAGTGCTATATAGTCACACACTAGTATACACCTATAACAAGATACTATGTATGTATAGTGCTATGTATAGTCACACACTAGTATACACCTATAACAAGACCCTATGTATGTACAGTGCTATATAGTCACACACTAGTATACACCTATAACAAGATACTATGTATGTATAGTGCTATGTATAGTCACACACTAGTATACACCTATAACAAGACCCTATGTATGTACAGTGCTATATATAGTCACACACTAGTATATACCTATAACTAGATCCTATGTATGTACAGTGCTATATAGTCACACACTAGTATACACCTATAACAATATGCTATGTATGTACAGTGCTATGTATAGTCACACACTAGTATACACCTATAACAAGATCCTATGTATGTACAGTGCTATGTATAGTCACACACTAGTATACACCTATAACAATATGCTATGTATGTACAGTGCTATGTATAGTCACACACTAGTATACACCTATAACTAGATCTTATGTATGTACAGTGCTATATATAGTCACACACTAGTATACACCTATAACAAGATCCTATGTATGTATAGTGCTATGTATAGTCACACACTAGTATACACCTATAACAAGATCCTATTTATGTGCAGTGCTATATAGTCACACACTAGTATACACCTATAACTAGATCTTATGTATGTACAGTGCTATATATAGTCACACACTAGTATACACCTATAACTAGATCTTATGTATGTACAGTGCTATATATAGTCACACACTAGTATACACCTATAACTAGATCTTATGTATGTACAGTGCTATATATAGTCACACACTAGTATACACCTATAACTAGATCTTATGTATGTACAGTGCTATATATAGTCACACACTAGTATACACCTATAACTAGATCTTATGTATGTACAGTGCTATATATAGTTACACACTAGTATACACCTATAACTAGACCCTATGTATGTACAGTGCTATATAGTCACACACTAGTATACACCTATAACAAGATCCTATGTATGTACAGTGCTATATATAGTCACACACTAGTATACACCTATAACTAGATCTTATGTATGTACAGTGCTATATATAGTTACACACTAGTATACACCTATAACTAGACCCTATGTATGTACAGTGCTATATAGTCACACACTAGTATACACCTATAACAAGATACTATGTATGTATAGTGCTATATAGTCACACACTAGTATACACCTATAACAAGATGCTATGTATGTACAGTGCTATATAGTCACACACTAGTATACACCTATAACAAGATGCTATGTATGTACAGTGCTATATAGTCACACACTAGTATACACCTATAACAAGATACTATGTATGTACAGTGCTATATAGTCACACACTAGTATACACCTATAACAAGATGCTATGTATGTACAGTGCTATATAGTCACACACTAGTATACACCTATAACAAGATACTATGTATGTACAGTGCTATATAGTCACACACTAGTATACACCTATAACAAGACCCTATGTATGTACAGTGCTATATAGTCACACACTAGTATACACCTATAACTAGATCTTATGTATGTACAGTGCTATATATAGTCGTACACTAGTATACACCTATAACTAGATCCTATGTATGTGCAGTGCTATATAGTCACACACTAGTATACACCTATAACAAGATGCTATGTATGTACAGTGCTATATAGTCACACACTAGTATACACCTATAACAAGATACTATGTATATACAGTGCTATATAATAACACACTATTATACACCTATAACTAGATCTTATGTATGTACAGTGCTATATATAGTCACACACTAGTATACATCTATAACAAGATCCTATGTATGCACAGTGCTATATAGTCACACACTAGTATACCCTTATAGCTAGATTCTATGTATGTACAGTGCTATATATAGTCACACACTAGTATACACCTATAACTAGATCTTATGTATGTACAGTGCTATATATAGTCACACACTAGTATACACCTATAACTAGATCTTATGTATGTACAGTGCTATATATAGTCACACACTAGTATACACCTATAACAAGATCCTATGTATGTACAGTGCTATATATAGTCGCACACTAGTATACACCTATAACAAGATGCTATGTATGTACAGTGCTATATATAGTCGCACACTAGTATACACCTATAACAAGATGCTATGTATGTACAGTGCTATATAGTCACACACTAGTATACACCTATAACTAGATCTTATCTATGTACAGTGCTATATATAGTCACACACTAGTATACACCTATAACTAGATCTTATGTATGTACAGTGCTATATAGTCACACACTAGTATACACCTATAACTAGATCTTATGTATGTACAGTGCTATATATAGTCACACACTAGTATACCCTTATAACTAGATCCTATGTATGTGCAGTGCTATATATAGTCACACACTAGTATACACCTATAACTAGATCTTATGTATGTGCAGTGCTATATATAGTTACACACTAGTATACACCTATAACAAGATCCTATGTATGTACAGTGCTATGTATAGTCAAACACTAGTATACACCTATAACAAGATACTATGTATGTACAGTGCTATATAGTCACACACTAGTATACACCTATAACAAGATGCTATGTATGTACAGTGCTATATAGTCACACACTAGTATACACCTATAACAAGATCCTATGTATGTGCAGTGCTATATATAGTCACACACTAGTATACACCTATAACAAGATCCTATGTATGTACAGTGCTATATATAGTTACACACTAGTATACACCTATAACGATCCTATTTATGTACAGTGCTATATAGTCACACACTAGTATACACTTATAACAAGACCCTATGTATGTGCAGTGCTATATAGTCACACACTAGTATACACCTATAACAAGATCCTATGTATGTACAGTGCTATATATAGTCACACACTAGTATACACCTATAACTAGATCTTATGTATGTACAGTGCTATATAGTCACACACTAGTATACACCTATAACAAGATACTATGTATGTATAGTGCTATATATAGTCACACACTAGTATACACCTATAACTAGATCCTATGTATGTGCAGTGCTATATATAGTCACACACTAGTACACACCTATAACAAGATCCTATGTATGTACAGTGCTATGTATAGTCAAACACTAGTATACACCTATAACTAGATCCTATGTATGTACAGTGCTATATAGTCACACACTAGTATACACCTATAACAAGACCCTATGTATGTGCAGTGCTATATAGTCATACACTAGTACACACCTATAACAAGATGCTATGTATGTGCAGTGCTATATAGTCACACACTAGTATACACCTATAACAAGATGCTATGTATGTACAGTGCTATGTATAGTCACACACTAGTATACACCTATAACAAGATGCTATGTATGTACAGTGCTATATAGTCACACACTAGTATACACCTATAACTAGATCCTATGTATGTACAGTGCTATATAGTCACACACTAGTATACACCTATAACAAGATGCTATGTATGTGCAGTGCTATATAGTCACACACTAGTACACACCTATAACAAGATGCTATGTATGTACAGTGCTATATATAGTCACACACTAGTATACACCTATAACTAGATCTTATGTATGTACAGTGCTATATAGTCACACACTAGTATACACCTATAACAAGATGCTATGTATGTACAGTGCTATATATAGTCACACACTATTATACACCTATAACTAGATCCTATGTATGTACAGTGCTATATAGTCACACACTAGTATACACCTATAACAAGATGCTATGTATGTACAGTGCTATATATAGTTACACACTAGTATACACCTATAACAAGATGCTATGTATGTGCAGTGCTATATATAGTTACACACTAGTATACACCTATAACAAGATCCTATGTATGTACAGTGCTATATAGTCACACACTAGTATACACCTATAACAAGATCCTATGTATGTACAGTGCTATATATAGTCACACACTAGTATACACCTATAACAAGATCCTATGTATGTACAGTGCTATATATAGTCACACACTAGTATACACCTATAACAAGATCCTATGTATGTACAGTGCTATATAGTCACACACTAGTATACACCTATAACAAGATGCTATGTATGTACAGTGCTATATATAGTTACACACTAGTATACACCTATAACAAGATGCTATGTATGTGCAGTGCTATATATAGTTACACACTAGTATACACCTATAACTAGATCCTATGTATGTATAGTGCTATATATAGTTACACACTAGTATACACCTATAACAAGATCCTATGTATGTACAGTGCTATATTTAGTTACACACTAGTATACACCTATAACGATCCTATTTATGTACAGTGCTATATAGTCACACACTAGTATACACTTATAACAAGACCCTATGTATGTGCAGTGCTATATAGTCACACACTAGTATACACCTATAACAAGATCCTATGTATGTACAGTGCTATATATAGTCACACACTAGTATACACCTATAACTAGATCTTATGTATGTACAGTGCTATATAGTCACACACTAGTATACACCTATAACTAGATCCTATGTATGTGCAGTGCTATATATAGTCACACACTAGTACACACCTATAACAAGATCCTATGTATGTACAGTGCTATATATAGTCGTACACTAGTATACACCTATAACAAGATACTATCGCCTAGATTACGAGTTTTGCATTAGAAGGGGTGCATTAGCTACGCATTTTTTTTTAACGCGCACTGTTTTTAACGCTGGTATTACGAGTTTCAAAACAAGCTCCTAACGCGTATATTTCAGACGCGTAATCATGCCCCCGTTAGACAGTCTCCCATAGAGATCAATGAGAAATCAGAAAAGCACGCATTTTTCACTTAACAATCGATCTCGCGAGAAATACGCACTGCTCGGTCATATGACCTATACCACATAATGCACAATAAAAACAAACTGCAAATGTCATCACAACAATCACAAAACATAGCACACACGCATTACACATTCACAAGTGGGAAAAATCAAGCATTACACTAAACGAGGAATACATATATACCTTACGATCCGGAAACACGGAACAAAACAACACCAAAAAAAACACACACTCATACACAAGCAAAACACTTGCATTCAATATTACGCAATATTAGTACAAACAAACATCTACAACACTTCACAAATACGACACCATCACAAATCAACATTGACATTTACACATAATACTATTGGACAATGTTATGGAAAACGATCACTATGACATCATCGCATTCTACACATTCCACAAATACTAACTCAATATGAGCATGCGCAAATTCACACAACTAATACACATTGCACACATACTAATTACTAACAAAGCACAACTGAACACAATTTACAAGGCAAACCGGTACATCATTAAACATTTACACAAGCAAGACACAAGCATGGCTTCTTTGACTGTGTTGCTGGTTGGTTTTTGGAGATTAGAGAGAGATTTAGTTCCTTATTGTGAGAGTTAGTGTGAGTTAGTATGAGAGAGTGAGTTAGTGTTATTGTGCGAGTTAGTTAGTGGTAGCGTGAGTTAGTGGTAGAGTGAGTTAGTGGTAGAGTGAGTTAGTGGTAGAGTGAGTTAGTGTTAGAGTGAGTTAGTTAGTGGTGGTGTGAGTTAGTTATTTGTAGTGTGAGATAGTAAGAAAGCTGTAGTGAGCGAGAATTGGTTTGGGTGAGTGTGCAAGTGTTTTTTCTGTATACGTAACACATTCAATACATACATAGACTTATCAATAACACTACATACACTCCATATCCCATACCCTCTCATACTACACTCCATACCCCGTTGCCTGTAATCCCATTCCCTTTCATCCCATACCCCATTCCTTTTAAGCCCATACCCATCCCATAGTTACATTTTGTTTATATATCCTCCTTTTAGTCTTCTTATACATTTTTGTTTGTTAAATACTCCTTACCCTCTTTAATTTATATCCCTTTCACACTTTGAGCACTTTTTTTGTCTTTTTATTTATTTATTTTGACCCCCTTTCATTTGGGCATATTCACTTTTTGTTGTAGTAGTTGGGGATCAGTGTAGGGAAGATATGGAAGAGGAGGGCAGGCAGGAGATTAGTCAGGGGAGAGGGAGAGGAACAGGGCAGGAAGCGGGGGAGGAAGCGGTGGGTGGACCCAGCCACTTGGTTCAAGATGAACAAGTGGCTGGGTCCAGTGGCGGACAGAGTAGGGCTTCAAAGTCCGGGAAACAGAGGACACCATCACAGGGGAAGGCCAAGCTGACTAGGGAGGCGAGGTATACTATGGAGGAGAAGGAGGCCCTCGTAGAGGTATATATGCCGAGGGCTAGGAGGCTGCAAGCTCAGAAGGCCACCCCGAGGGAGAAGAGGAAGCTCTGGCTGGAGATCAGGGATGCAGTTAATGCAGTGGGGGGCCACAACAGGGATGTCGAATCCATTAAACATCGCTACCGGGACTGCAAAATGGAGCTGAAAAAAAAAATATCTTGGGAGTACCAATATGCAACAGGAACCGGTGGCGGGCCTCCAATGGCCGTGGAGTATACCCGATGGGAGGAAATGTTGCGTCCCAGCATCTCTGAGGTGGCCATAGTTGCTATCGAAGGAGTCGATACCGGGAACCTGCCATTCTCATCTGACGGTAAGCTCATTTAATAATCTCTTAACATCAAAAATAAAGAATGTATTTAAGGATATGATTAATGCTATTACGCTTTTTTACACATCATTACGTAAACGCATTCACAATTACCTTGCGATTACATTAGTATCTAGGCTACAGGTTAGGTGTGCATTTAAACAGACTGAAAACAAACGCAAAAACATTCAGATTGAGCAGATAGATATCACAAACACGGTTTGGAAAATGCGGAA
Source organism: Bombina bombina (assembly GCF_027579735.1). Taxonomy (NCBI): domain Eukaryota; kingdom Metazoa; phylum Chordata; class Amphibia; order Anura; family Bombinatoridae; genus Bombina; species Bombina bombina. The sequence goes on from NC_069503.1 coordinate 78,176, forward strand.
ATCGTATTGATTGTTATATTTCAAAGTGGATTAATGAGGTTGCATTTGTAATTCTATTGTATGCAAAAGCATTTACATCTTTATTTGGAACTGTGCTAATATATACATTTCTTTCTTTTTGCAATATACAGAGTCTGGGGAGGAGGGAGCACACCAACTACAGGCTGCTCCTTCACCAGGTATGAGAGTGGTGGGGATGAATTGCCACCTCGGGAGACATCGAAGACATCCCTCTATACTCAGAAGAAGCCCCCACTGCCGAAAACATCCCTGCACCAGCAGACCCTCTTGCACCAGCAGCCCGCCGTGCACCAGCAGTACCTCAGGAGGAGATAGCCGAGGTGCAGGTATTGCTGGATTTTCAAGAACAGATGCGTGCCTCCCGGAGGGAAAATATTCAAACTCGAGTCCAGATGTCAGAAGATATTCGTGCCATTCGAGAAGGCCAAAGAGAACTTATACAAGGACAAAACCAATTGGTGCAGATTCTTCAAGATCTATTTCAGTTCCTCCAGGAGGCGCATGCTGGGCCATCTGCTGCTGGGCCATCTGAACCTGGGCCACCTGCTCCTGGTACTCCTCAATTTCCTCCTCAGCCTGGTCATCCCAGTACTCCTCCTTCCCCTCTTCCCCAAACATCTCCGATGAGAACTCGTCGGAGGGGGCAGTTGCCCCCCCAGAGCCTCAGTCTCATGGGAAGAGGGAAAGGAAGAGGAAGTAAGTATTTTTTGGTATCTATATTTTTGTTTATTAAATGTGTGTAATGGATAGGTATGTGATGATGTGGTCTTCTTACACTTGTGGACCACACTCTGCATATAAGCTGCTTCTATGGGACCGGGTCCATGAAGGCAGATTTTTTGCAGAGTGTGGGTTACAAGTGTGTGGACACCACATCATCACATACCTATCCTTGTTCATTACATTGATTGGTTTCTGTGATGTGATGTCCAAACTGTTTCCCTAATCTCAAACAAAGTGACCATTACAATTATACATGATGGCATATTACTGTTTGAATGCAAATAACACAGCTTAAAGGGACAGTCAGAACATTATTGTTGTTTACAAAGAAAACACTGTATTATGCATTATCAAGTTTGTCAAAAAAAACACTTAGAGAAATACATGTGTGACTTATGTGATTACCCTTGTATCTATGCCTCTGAAAAATGACCACTTATTTATGTTATTTTGACAGACAAACATTTTAGCCAATCACTGATCAATTCAGGGTAACTATGCTGTATGGGCTCAAAGTTTTCTATATGAAAATTCTATCAAAATGCCCTCTAGAGGTCAAAATGCATTCATATTCAATGCACTCTTCAAGCTCTAAGAAATGAGCAGATGAACCCCCTAGGTTTAGCTATCAACTAAGAATAACAAGAGAACTATGATAAATTGGAGAGAAACGTTTGAGATTTATGCATTTTTCAACATTAAAATCATTATTGTTTTTCAAGACTGTCCCTTTTAAAAATTACATATGCTAACATATGCTAATTCTTTGTGATTGTTGGTATATCTACATGTACTTGTTCAAACAAGAAAATATTGGAATAGGATTTCTATTGACGTGTTAAATAAAGTCTATTTTCTTAAAGAGACATTATTGTGTTTGAATTTTTTAAGTAAGACATTTAATTTAGAAGGAATATGGTTTCAGGTCCTTTTATGAGTTACTTTAGAAATATATGCTCACACTAATATATTTGGAGATTAACCAATGTGGAACTCATACATGACACAATACTCAACATTTACATTAAAGGGATAGTATACAATCATTTTCACAGAATGCATGTAATAGATACTACTAACCAGATGACCACATACTGATATCAAAATCTATGAGAAAACGGTTTAAAGACTTACTTAGAAAATCTGTTTAGCTATGTTGAAAAGCTAAATGGAAAGCACATTCCAAGTGAGAAATAAGACAATACCCCTTCATTTGCATATGAAAAGACCCTTTACACAAACAGGAGCAAGCTGGAGAAGGTAGCTGATGGTACTCACATCAAACTTTGAGGCTTGGGGAGGAGTCAGAAAATCACTGCAATGTTATTTAAACATAATCAAAACTAGACATTGATTATAAAAAAAGGACTATATAAATAGATAGAAAAAACATATATGTGTTTTAAAAATTAGTGTATAATGTCCCTTTAATAAAAAATACCACAACATAACAGCTAGACGAAGTAGGCATCTCATATATTTAGCATATGATAAAGGTCAATGCATATTGATTACTTGATTCAAATACAATAGCACATCTTTCGAAATTCGATATGTTGAAAATTATACACAACACAGTCATTATTCATATAAAGGAACATATTGTTCATAAACATATTAAACAAGATGGACTATATCCATGGATTCGCACTTGCCTCAAAATATCTTATGCAGGAAAACATTTTGCTTTCATTCGTTTATTCAACGAGACAGCCATCAAAAGAGAATGTTGTGTTCTTTATCAGCTATGGGTCAACAATGTACATGATTCACACAATCCATACTCGCCATGGTTTTAAACTTGGCTTCTCATTCACAAACATGGGTTAAGTGCAAATTCAAATATTGCAGCACTACGTAATCCAATCAGACGGATTTAATACCTTGGCATGTGACGTCTTAATTAGCATGGCGCATCGTTGATCCCATAAAAATGCCATCCATTCAAAGGCGCATCGTTGATCACGTAAAAATGCCATACAATAAAAGGCGCATCCTTGATCGCGTAAAAACGCCATCCAATCAAAGGCGCATCCTTGATCGCGTAAAAATACCATCCAATCAAAGGCGCATCCTTGATCGCGTAAAAACGCCATACAATAAAAGGCGCATCCTTGATCGCGTAAAAACGTAAGCCAATACAAGGACTCATTGGACAGCCTGGCAGGTGACGTCTTAAGCAACATGGTGCATCTGAGATCGAGTAAAAACGTCAGCCAATACTAGTACTCATTTGACAGCTTGGCATATCAATAAGAAACATATTTATATTTAATAAACTAGTATGTGCTATATTGCTAGCTATGAATGTCACGCTAGATAACGGAATACTGTGATATATGAAATCCATTATTGAAAATAAGGAGATATTTCAGTAGAAGCAGAGGATTATTAACTAAACTATTTAGCAAGCAGCATGGTTTAAATAGACCTGAAAACAACATTTTAGGTTACACGATTATGTACGACATTGCAATTTGAAATACATTTTAAAAATAAATGTAAATCTTTGGATTATTGTGTTTCATGTCCCTTTAACTGAGAAATAATGCTAGGAGATGCATTAGGAAAATAGGGATGTGTTATATATTATATGTTACCTATAGCTATGGTGTCCATCTTTACCATTTCAAAGGTACACATTAGAAATACATATGTCATTGATGTTTTCCGATATGTTAAAAAATTTTTTGAATAACAATAATGACACATGTATTGATCAAACGTGTCACTAATTCAAGTTTAAATATGGTCAGCCTACCTATAGCCATATATCGTAGGATAATTAAAGAGACAAAATAATAAAAGAAAGATATTAATCATCTAAAATATGCACATTACACACAATGATTGATTTTGTTACACTACTACAATAAGATATAATTGAAATTGGAATACATGTGCTGTCAGCATTCAAATAATAGTCTTTTTAAAATAAGATTATATGTCCATGTTCATGTAAAAAGGACAAAAACGCATTAGAAATGCATCTCCATTCCTTAACAATTGTGGTCAGCATCACTTAAAGGGACATGAAATACAAACAATTCAGTTTCAGGATTCACAGAGAGGATACTATTTACATAAAATTACAAATTTACAGAGATTATCTCATTGTATCAATCCTGGGATCATTTGTTAAAGGTGCATCAATTCAAGAATATTTTGCAAATGAACACATGGATGTGAAAATAAAAATATACATATATATATATATATATATATATACACAAACAGCAATATATATATATATATATATATATATATATATATATATATATATAGAGAGAGAGAGAGAGAGAGAGAGAGAGAGAGAGAGAAATTCATTCCTATGCTAATCATAATCTTGCAAAGATAAACCTTGATGCAAAGTATATCAAGAAAATGAATCAAATTAAATTGGACATGTAAATATTAAAGTCATTTTCAATTGTATTATATTTATGAATCAGGAAGATCATTATTTGGTTTCAGGTCCCTTTAAGGATTAACCACATAAACTAAAGATTTCAAGCAATCACATGAATAAAGAGAACAAAGAATAGGGGAATGACATGTATTTTATTATTATGTCATAAAACATAAAGAAATAAGATAACGTTGACAAAAAACATGTTGAAAAATCTGAAACATTGTAGCCATTTGACAAGGTGAAAGAGTGCATCACAGTCCTTGGAGGGAGTTGACAAGGGCCAGCAGAGCCCCATTGGAGCCATTTGACAAGGTAATAGAGTGCATCACAGTCCTTGGAGGGAGTTGACAAAGGCCAACACAGCCCCATTGGAGCCATTTGACAAGGTAAAAGAGTGCATCACAGTACTTGGAGGGAGTTGGCAAGGGCCAGCAGAGCCCCATTGGAGCCATTTGACAAAGTAAAAGAGTGCATTCACAGTCCTTGGAGGGAGTTGACAAGGGCCAGCAGAGCCCCATTGGAGCCATTTGACAATGTAATAGAGTGCATCACAGTCCTTGGAGGGAGTTGACAAAGGCCAACACAGCCCAATTGTAGCCATTTGACAAGGTAAAAGAGTGCATCACAGTCCTTGGAGGGAGTTGACAAGGGCCAGCAGAGCCCCATTGGAGCCATTTGACAAGGTAATAGAGTGCATCACAGTCCTTGGAGGGAGTTGACAAAGGCCAACATAGCCCCATTGGAGCCATTTCACAAGGTAAAAGAGTGCATCACAGTCCTTGGAGGGAGTTGATAAGGGCCAGCAGAGCCCCATTGGAGCCATTTGGCAAGGTAATAGAGTGCATCACAGTCCTTGGAGGGAGTTGACAAAGGCCAACACAGCCCCATTGGAGCCATTTGACAAGGTAAAAGAGTGCATCACAGTCCTTGGAGGGAGTTGACAAGGGCCAGCAGAGCCCCATTGGAGCCATTTGACAAGGTAATAGAGTGCATCACAGTCCTTGGAGGGAGTTGACAAAAGCCAACACAGCCCCATTGGAGCTATTTGACAAGGTAAAAGAGTGCATCACAGTCCTTGGAGGGAGTTGACAAAGGCCAGCAGAGCCCCATTGGAGCCATTTGACAAGGTAAAATAGTGCATCACAGTCCTTGGAGGGAGTTGACAAGGGCCAGCACAGCCCCATTGGAGCCATTTGACAAGGTAAAATAGCGCATCACAGTCCTTGGAGGGAGTTGACAAGGGCCAGCAGAGCCCCATTGGAGCCATTTGACAAGGTAATAGAGTGCACCACAGTCCTTGGAGGGAGTTGACAAAAGCCAACACAGCCCCATTGGAGCTATTTGACAAGGTAAAAGAGTGCATCACAGTCCTAGGAGGGAGTTGACAAAGGCCAGCAGAGCCCCATTGGAGCCATTTGACAAGGTAAAATAGTGCATCACAGTCCTTGGAGGGAGTTGACAAGGGCCAGCACAGCCCCATTGGAGCCATTTGACAAGGTAATAGAGTGCATCACAGTCCTTGGAGGGAGTTGACAAGGGCCAGCAGAGCCCCATTGGAGCCATTTGACAAGGTAATAGAGTGCATCACAGTCCTTGGAGGGAGAAAATTATTATTGTGGTTTGGCATGGAATATGCATGTGACATCATGATGTCATTAATTACAAATCATACATAAATTAAATAATAATACAAGCATATGTTCATGCTGCATGATATAGAAAGGGGGGCAGTAGTGTATTCTAAAAGAAAAGGAATAATACTTTTTAAAGTGCCAAAGCTGTAGACTTTGATTTTCTTCCAGAGAATGTTTACAAAGAATAATACATGTTGGATACATGTTAGATATATTTCACATACCATCAGACTCCAAGGGAGCCTCTTCCTCCTCCGTCCCACATGTTACATCAATATCTGTAAAACATAACATGTTGTGTACACATTAATATCAGATATTATAACATATGTTACTGTTGCTCAAAGACACACATCAATGTTGCATTAAAGATATACGGATCCAAAGTTATGATTTACATCATTTTGATGGAGCATACAAATGACATTAGATTTGTTATTCTCAATGAGTAAGAATTTAATTTTAGTGTCTGTATTTTTAAAAACAAAAACAAAAGCAGAGTACATGGAACATTTAAGAGTCCTCATGTGTGTATCACTTGATGATTGTTGTCAAAATTTATAATAAAAACAAACATATGCTATCCATCTTCTGAAGAACAAAGGTGTAGACTAAGAAGCTTTGAAATCTTAATCTTTAAATATTAAAATTAAATCGATATATAATCAGAGGAGTAAATTATATGTTTTAGTCAAATGTAATGCTTCATCAGAATCATGATCATAATATTGATTACAAATACACCTTCAATGACATATGAATGAGTCAATGGCAGCTCAGCATCGGTGCTGGATCGCTCTGGGCTTGTCACAACAACTATATCTATGAATGATATAGATATATATTAGTGAACACAGTTTTGACATCACTAAATCACATCAGTATCGATTTTTCAGAATAATATACTTAGAAATGTGAAGAATAGAGCACTAATCTGAAGAATAAATGCATGAGTGAATCAAGGGGATTCTGAAGAAAAATATGTCTTTAACATATGTTTAATTTCTGACTATATTAGACAGACAATTCATCTCATATGATACTATTGCATATCAAATATACTCATTGATCAATGTTTTTAAAAGAATACACACAAACAACATTTGGAATAACAACTGGTGACAAATCGAACCAAAGCCATGTGTCACATCGATCCATTTGTGCAATGTACAGTAATCTTGTTTAGGACACAACACATATTGATCACAATGCAAAACAGAAGTTATTATTCAAAATATGTAATCATGGTGCTGTTAGAGTATGCTTATATCTATAAAGTAAGTCCAAGAGTGAATATGTGATTTAGATATCAATATTGTTTCATCAAAACAATGTAAGGATGAATGAATCTATTGATTATTAAAGGGACACTGACCTCAAATTTTAAAATCATTGATTTAAATAGAAAATTCAATTTTATTCTAATTTTACATTTACTCCTATTATAAATGTGTCTGTTTTTATTTGTGTTTTTTAAGGCAGTTAATCAATTTTTTGGTTCATTAAATATTGGTCGTTGAAGGTATCCACCAATCAGCAAGAACAACCCAGGTTGCTCAACAAAAATGTAGCTGCAGCTAAACTTACATTCTTGCTTTTCAAATAAAGATACCAAGAGAATAACGAAAATATGATTCTAGGAGTAAATTATAAAGTTGATTAATATTGCATGCTCTATCTGAATGACAACAGAAATAATTTGTGGTCAGTGTCCCTTTAATACTTAAATATCTTGATTTGACGATGTCGCTGTTAATGAATTGTCGAGTCCATTTGCTGATGTAACTCATGGGATGGAGCATGCAATTACAATCAAATATTTAATTTAAGGATATCATCAAGATTCTTTAATTATCCTCTCTTAAAGGGACACGAAGATCAAAATGTGTAATTGGATTCATTTTTAAATAAAATCCAGCCTGTGATTTGTAAAATACTTAGAATCGACTTATTTTTTACTATTTTGCTTCATTGTGTTATAATGTTTTTTTAAAGGAGCAACTATGTACTACTGTTATCTGAACACATGAGTTGAACCTATGAAAATAGGCAATTTTCTGCCTCAAAAAAATCAGCCGGTTAATCCCAGTAATGCATTGCTTAACCTAAGCCGACCTAGATATGATTTTAGAATAAGGATAACAATAGACTGAAGCAATTTAGCTAATCAAATTTTTAATAAATTTGTGCAAATAACGTGTCTAAATCCGTAAATTGAAAAGTATGTTTTCATGTCCCTTAAATAATAAGAACCCAAAAATGTATGTAATGTATATTTTTGAAATCAAAACATGTGCAAAAATGTGTGATTGTTGTCAACATTTTTAACAAAAATGTCAAGCACTACACAGGGGCAGAATATAAATTGGCCATGAAACTTGTGACAGACCCTTCTGTCAGGACTGAAAGAGTTAACTGTGTTTAGCTTTAAGAATCTAATTTCTAAAGACAGGTTTTCTGGCCTCAGCTATTGTGTGCTATAATTACATTTAAGTAATAAACAGGCCATTGTTTAATCACCCTCAGAGAACAGACGCTAGGTGATAAGACAAGCCAAATGTGTTTAAGTTGTTATCTGCCTAAGTAAAGTATTTAAGTAATATAATTCTATTGTATCATGTCAAGGGCGCTTCTCCCTTTTATCTAATGTACCACATTCTTTCAACCCCCATCTGAGGGGGGGTCAAAAACCTGTATAAATCTGTGTGCTGCCTTCAAATAAAGTTGTCATTCTGTTTTAAACCTGAAACTGGCTGGGTTGTGAATTGCTGATTGTCTATGCAGGACATTGTTCATCTGGGGTTAACCCTTGGTACACAGTTGGTACCGTAACATTGGTGGCAAGCGACGGGAGAATCCTTATCGCCCAGAAGAGCAACTACACAAGCCAGTAACCTCAGGAAGAGGGGGATTATTACAATACTGACTAAGATGGAAAGAGTACCAGGGACAGAAGGAACCAATGGGCCCAGCATATCAGACAGAACCCCTGAAGAAGCAAGCTTTGATCGGGCGGTTAAAATAAGACTGGCACATTATGGCCCCAACCCATCTGCGGAAATTATCGACCGGGTCATAGCAGCTGTGGAGGCCAACCTACTTCGCCAAAGCGGCGCTGCAGCAGCCCAAGTCACAGCAACCCCAGTGGAAAAGGGAAAAGTAAATTTTGCAGCTTTTAAAAACTTCCTGGAAACAGAAGGAGAGATTGATGGGTACCTTGCGGATTTTGAGAGGCAATGTGCACTACACAAGGTACCCGCAGAGGACTGGGTCACGATATTATCCGGAAAATTATCCGGCCGGGCCAGTGAGGCTTTTCGGGCCATTCCAGATGAGGAAGTCGGGGATTATAATACTGTAAAAGAGGCTCTGCTCTCCAGGTATGCGGTTACACCGGAGGCATACCGGAGGCGGTTCAGAGACACTGTTAAATTGGCTGGTGATTCCTACCTTGAGTGGGCATGTAAGGTGCACTGCACAGCAGCTCACTGGATAGCGGGGTGCCAAGCCGTATCTGGGGAAGAGGTGCTGCAGCTATTCCTGTTGGAACATTGCTTCGACAAGTTACCCGCAGGAGTTCGAGAGTGGGTTCGGGACCGTAAACCCTCCACCCTGCATGAAGCGGCTCGCTTGGCAGATGAGTATACGGATGCCCGCAAACTGGACACTGCTACCACTAAGCCCCCTGCCAGAGTGGAGTACAGACCCCCAGTCACCCCAGCACCTGCCAGTTACCAACCCCCAGCACACCGCTATACCACACGGTCTCGGGCCACGAACTACCCTCAGAGAGCCTGGTTCAATTCGCGGGGCTACTCACAACCTATTCGGTGCTTTGGATGTAAGCAACTAGGGCACAAAAGACCAGAGTGTCCCCTAAACGCAGCGAACCAAGCACAGTCCTGGAGAAGACCCGCTAGCGGAATCCCACGTAATCCTCAGCCTGCGGCCCGCTATGTAGAGGCGCAAGAATGCTGGGGCATCCTACATGAGGCAGACCTTGTGCAAGCTGCCCACCGGAATAACCGGCAACTGGTTAAAGTGAATGGGAAGGAGGTCAGTGGTCTACGGGATACTGGTGCTACCATGACCTTGCTTCGAAAGAACTTGGTGTCTGAGAAACAGCACACAGGAGACACTGTGGCTGTGAGGGTAGCAGGGGGCACTGTGTTCCGCCTACCTGTTGCCAGGGTGCATTTGGATTGGGGAGGGGGCGCTAGACCTGTGAATGTGGGGGTCATGAAGGATTTACCAGCTGATGTTCTCCTTGGAAATACCTTGGTCCCCCTTGTTTCTGCCTATGCTCCCATGGGTCCCGCTGATGTTAACCCTGTGACTACCCGTGCTCAGATCCGTGCAGCAGAGACTGACCCCCCTGCTGCTAAGCCCCAGGACGCTGAGCTCAGTAAATCTCTATCCGCTATTGATATGTGGGAGTCACGTTACAATGCGCTGATGAAGGAGAAGAGTCACGTAGAGGATAAAATGGTCACGTTAAATAATCATGTAACAGTGCTAGCGGGAGAGAAGAGGAGTGCAGAGGAAAAAGCACGTTTAGAACAGGAATCTCTGCTAGACAAGCTGCACCGACAGACTGCAGAAAACACCAGCTTGAGAGTGGAACATGAAACATTAAGGACAAACTTAGTGACACTGGAGGAGAAGCTGACACTGGCTCATAGGGAGGTGCAGCAACTCAAGGGCACCCTATGTCAGTATGAAGGGATTGTGGATACCTATAAAGAGCAGGTACAAAAACCACGTAAAGAAGCCGATGATATTTTGAAGGACTGCTTAGCCCTAGTCGGGGCACTGAAGAGGTTGAACCCTTATTTATACAGACAGGGATTCTCTCTCATAACGGGAATACAGATGGATTGTCCCAGCAAACTGACATGCCTACCACCTCCTAGTCCGGTCATCCCCAGGTTGACCCGCAAAAGGGTCAAGCCGGGTCTGCCGGAGTGTTCCACAAGGGGGGAGCTATGTGACAGACCCTTCTGTCAGGACTGAAAGAGTTAACTGTGTTTAGCTTTAAGAATCTAATTTCTAAAGACAGGTTTTCTGGCCTCAGCTATTGTGTGCTATAATTACATTTAAGTAATAAACAGGCCATTGTTTAATCACCCTCAGAGAACAGACGCTAGGTGATAAGACAAGCCAAATGTGTTTAAGTTGTTATCTGCCTAAGTAAAGTATTTAAGTAATATAATTCTATTGTATCATGTCAAGGGCGCTTCTCCCTTTTATCTAATGTACCACATTCTTTCAACCCCCATCTGAGGGGGGGGTCAAAAACCTGTATAAATCTGTGTGCTGCCTTCAAATAAAGTTGTCATTCTGTTTTAAACCTGAAACTGGCTGGGTTGTGAATTGCTGATTGTCTATGCAGGACATTGTTCATCTGGGGTTAACCCTTGGTACACAGTTGGTACCGTAACAAAACTAATCTTACAGTAAAATGAAGAGATCAAGAATAGAAGGGATATCTTCAAATAGTCCTAATTTTAGATTTGTAGTACAATGTAATCCAAAATGTGAATTGTGATTCTTAATTTAAACTAACAAGAATAGAGAATTAGAGTATCCATATAAATATAGATCAATGTGAATGTATTATGTAATGTTATGTCCATGTTTCTAAGACAAATGTCAATTAAAATGACACATACCATACTGTGGCAAGCCCTGGCTTGAGGTTCCAGCACCAACATCCAGATCTGTAAAATATTCAATGATGATTGGATATCATTAATACAAATCAGGCCATGGAGACAAACAATTTTAAAATAAATTTAGATTGACAAACTAATAATCTATTTTTATTCACATGAGTTCATTGTTTCATCAATTAATGTCTTCAAAAATATCTGTACTGTACTCTTATTTTCAATCTTTTATATTGTTGACTGTAGCTTTAATTTCACAGACAGAGAATTACAAGACGTGCGGTCTGTGACCCATGGTAAGGTTCCCAGAGGCAGTTGCGGCGCCAGGGGACGTGTATATGGCATGGATTTTAGGAACCGGGAGATGGAAAAAGATGCTTGGTCGGTCCTCCTGCTTCAAATTTGGGGCACTGCGCGTGCAATCTATTGTGCCACCAGATATGAGTGGTGTGTTAAGTAGTACTATTCTTAGCAGTTTAATACCTGTTACTCCCCCTATCGGGGGAGGTGTATATGGCATGGATTTTAGGAACCGGGAGATGGAAAAAGATGCTTGGTCGGTCCTCCTACTTCAAATTTGGCCGAAACACAAGTGGCTGTCACAAAACAGTCCGGCCACGAGATAGATAGATTTGATAGATAGATACATAGATTACATAGATCAATAGATGCAATATACATTTGATAGATACGAATTACATAGATCAATAGATGCAATATACATATGATAGATACGAATTACATAGATCAATAGATGCAATATACATTTGATAGATACAAATTACATAGATCAATAGATGCAATATACATTCGATAGATACGAATTACATAGATCAATAGATAGGTTACTTCCTTTTGCACAATCGAGTACAGGTTGGGGTCCGGGATTGCCTTTTGTGCAAAGAAATTGTGGCCGGGTACCTTCCACTGCGGTGTCCCCTATCAGGGGACGTGTATATGGCATGGATTTTAGGAACTGGGAGATGGAAAAAGATGCTTGGACACCCAGTACAGGTCGTTCACCTTCAGCCTTTTTATACGAGGGTCCCCGACCATCAACAGGCATGACAGCATGAAAGACCCCATATGCCATGCCTCCTTTTGCACAATCGAGTACAGGTATGGCATCGTTTTTAGGAACCCGGAGATAATTTTTAGGAACCCGGAGATGGAAAAAGATGCTTGGTCGGTCCTCCTACTTCAAATTTGGGGCACTGCGCGTGCAATCTACTGTGCCACCAGATGAGTGGTGTGTTAAGTAGTACTATTCTTAGCAGTTTAATCTGTCATGCTCGGCTGAGTAGGTTCAGGAGTTTGGAGCATGTGCAAGGTGATGGCTGAGTTAAGCTGAGAGGATGTGAAGAGGTGAGTAGGACTCAGTATACCAGAATGGAAACACAGAACAAAGAAGAGCTTTTGTTAAAGTAACTTTACTAAGGTAATGCAAGGAAAACTAGAGGTAAAGCCCATCAAGGTTATATTCCAAACTGATAATAAACAAATGAAAGTCTTGTAAAAGAACAGTTCAAGCAGAAGTCCTTCAACAGACACAGTACTTGATATTAGGGTCAAAGTGGGCATATCTCGGTAAGGCAACTTGGTTTCAGGAACGGGCCGAGCATACGCCAGTATCTCGGTAAGGCAACTTGGTTTCAGGAAGTGGCCGAGCATACGCCAGTATCTCGGTATAGCAACTTGGGTTCAGGACGGGGCCGAGCATACGCCAGTATCTCGGTAAGGCAACTTGGGTTCAGGACGGGGCCGAGCATACGCCAGTATCTCGGTAAGGCAACTTGGGTTCAGGAACAGGCCGAGCATACGCCAGTATCTCGGTAAGGCAACTTGGGTTCAGGAAGGGGCCGAGCATACGCCAGTATCTCAGTAAGGCAACTTGGGTTCAGGAACAGGCCGAGCATACGCCAGTATCTCGGTAAGGCAACTTGGGCTCAGTAACAGGCCGAGCATACGCCAGTATCTCGGTAAGGCAACTTGGGTTCAGGAACAGGCCGAGCATACGCCAGTATCTCGGTAAGGCAACTTGAGTTCAGGAACAGGCCGAGCATACGCCAGTATCTCGGTAAGGCAACTTGGGTTCAGGAACAGGCCGAGCATACGCCAGTATCTCGGTAAGGCAACTTGAGTTCAGGAACAGGCCGAGCATACGCCAGTATCTCGGTAACGCAAATTGGGTTCAGGAACAGGCCGAGTATACGCCAGTATCTCGGTAAGACAACTTTGGTTCAGGAACAGGCCGAGCATACGCAGTTTAATCTGTCATGCTCAGCTGAGTAGGTTCAGGAGTTTGGAGCATATGCAAGGTGATGGCTGAGTTAAGCTGAGAGGATGTGAAGAGGTGAGTAGGACTCAGTATACCAGAATGGAAACACAGAACAAAGAAGGGCTTTTGTTAAAGTAACTTTACTAAGGTAATGCAAGGAAAACAAGAGGTAAAGCACATCAAGGTTATATTCCAAACTGATAATAAACAAATGAAAGTCTTGTAAAAGAACAGTTCAAGCAGAAGTCCTTCAACAGACACAGACGACCCTTACGAGTACTTGATATTAGGATCAAAGTGGGCATACACGGGTATTAGATCCAGGGTACTTGGTATCATATGCCAGTATCTCGGTAAGGCAACTTGGTTTCAGGAACGGGCCGAGCATATGCCAGTATCTCGGTAAGGCAACTTGGTTTCAGGAAGTGGCCGAGCATACGCCAGTATCTCGGTATAGCAACTTGGGTTCAGGACCGGGCCGAGCATACGCCAGTATCTCGGTAAGGCCACTTGGGTTCAGGAACAGGCCGAGCATACGCCAGTATCTCAGTAAGGCAACTTGGGTTCAGGAAGGGGCCGTCATACGCCAGTATCTCGGTAAGGCAACTTGGGTTCAGGAACAGGCCGAGCATACGCCAGTATCTCAGGAAGGCAACTTGGGCTCAGGAGCAGGCCGAGCATATGCCAGTATCTCGGTAAGGCAACTTGGGTTCAGGAACAGGCCGAGCATACGCCAGTATCTCGGTAAGGCAACTTGAGTTCAGGAACAGGCTGAGCATACGCCAGTATCTCGGTAAGGCAAATTGGGTTCAGGAACAGGCCGAGCATACGCCAGTATCTCGGTAAGACAACTTTGGTTCAGGAACACGCCAAGCATACGCCAGTATCTCGGGAAGGCAACTTAGTTTCAGGAAGACAAATGTCACAGTAGAGTTGCTTAGACTCAGCAAGCAGATTAACATACAGTTCTTACAGCAGTGGAGTTTAGTACCAACAGCCAAGGAAGTATACAGGTACTCACAGCAGAGGTACTTGGCTTCAGGATAAACAGATGTCACAGTATAGTTGCTTAGACTCAGCAGGCAGATTAACATACAGTTCTTACAGCAGTGGAGTTTAGTACCAACAGCTAAGGAAGTATACAGGTACTCACAGCAGAGGTACTTGGCTTCAGGATAAACAGATGTCACAGTATAGTTGCTTAGACTCAGCAAGCAGATTAACATACAGTTCTTACAGCAGTGGAGTTTAGTACCAACAGCCAAGGAAGTATACAGGTACTCACAGCAGAGGTACTTGGCTTCAGGATAAACAGATGTCACAGTATAGTTGCTTAGACTCAGCAAGCAGATTAACATACTGTTCTTACAGCAGTGGAGTTTAGTACCAACAGCCAAGGAAGTATACCGGTACTCACAGCATAGGTACTTGGCTTCAGGATAAACAGATGTCACAGTAGAGTTGCTTAGACTCAGCAAGCAGATTAACATACAGTTCTTACAGCAGTGGCGTTTAGTACCAACAGCCAAGGAAGTATACAGGTACTCACAGCAGAGGTACTTGGCTTCAGGATAAACAGATGTCACAGTATAGTTGCTTAGACTCAGCAAGTAGATTAACATACAGTTCTTACAGCAGTGGAGTTTAGTACCAACAGCCAAGGGAGTATACAGGTACTCACAGCAGGGGTACTTGGCTTCAGGATAAACAGATGTCACAGTATAGTTGCTTAGACTCAGCAAGCAGATTAACAAACAGTTCTTACAGCAGTGGAGTTTAGTACCAACAGCCAAGGAAGTATACAGGTACTCACAGCAGAGGTACTTGGCTTCAGGATAAACAGATGTCACAGTATAGTTGCTTAGGCTCAGCAGGCAGATTAACATACAGTTCTCACAGCAGGGGAGTTTAGTACCAACAGCCAAGGGAGTATACAGGTACTCACAGCAGAGGTACTTGGCTTCAGGATAAACAGATGTCACAGTATAGTTGCTTAGACTCAGCAAGCAGATTAACATAAAGTTCTTACAGCAGAGTTTAGTACCAACAGCCAAGGAAGTATACAGGTACTCACAGCAGAGGTACTTGGCTTCAGGATAAACAGATGTCACAGTATAGTTGCTTAGACTCAGCAAGCAGATTAACATACAGTTCTTACAGCAGTGGAGTTTACTACCAACAGCCAAGGGAGTATACAGGTACTCACAGCAGAGGTACTTGGCTTCAGAATAAACAGATGTCACAGTATAGTTGCTTAGACTCAGCAAGCAGATTAACATACAGTTCTTACAGCAGTAGAGTTTACTACCAACAGCCAAGGAAGTATACAGGTACTCACAGCAGAGGTACTTGGCTTCAGGATAAACAGATGTCACAGTATAGTTGCTTAGACTCAGCAGGCAGATTAACATACAGTTCTTACAGCAGTGGAGTTTAGTACCAACAGCCAAGGAAGTATACAGGTACTCACAGCAGAGGTACTTGGCTTCAGGATAAACAGATGTCACAGTAGAGTTGCTTAGACTCAGCAGGCAGATTAACATACAGTTCTTACAGCAGTGGAGTTTAGTACCAACAGCCAAGGAAGTATACAGGTACTCACAGCAGAGGTACTTGGCTTCAGGATAAACAGATGTCACAGTATAGTTGCTTAGACTCAGCAAGCAGATTAACATACAGTTCTTACAGCAGTGGAGTTTAGTACCAACAGCCAAGGAAGTATACAGGTACTCACAGCAGAGGTACTTGGCTTCAGGATAAACAGATATCACAGTATAGTTGCTTAGACTCAGCAAGCAGATTAACATACAGTTCTTACAGCAGTGGAGTTTAGTACCAACAGCCAAGGAAGTATACAGGTACTCACAACAGAGGTACTTGGCTTCAGGATAAACAGATGTCACAGTATAGTTGCTTAGACTCAGCAAGCAGATTAACATACAGTTCTTACAGCAGTGGAGTTTAGTACCAACAGCCAAGGAAGTATACAGGTACTCACAGCAGAGGTACTTGGCTTCAGGATAAACAGATGTCACAGTATAGTTGCTTAGACTCAGCAGGCAGATTAACATACAGTTCTTACAGCAGTGGAGTTTAGTACCAACAGCCAAGGAAGTATACAGGTACTCACAGCAGAGGTACTTGGCTTCAGGATAAACAGATGTCACAGTATAGTTGCTTAGACTCAGCAGGCAGATTAACATACAGTTCTTACAGCAGTGGAGTATAGTACCAACAGCCAAGGAAGTATACAGGTACTCACAGCAGAGGTACTTGGCTTCAGGATAAACAGATGTCACAGTATAGTTGCTTAGACTCAGCAAGTAGATTAACATACAGTTCTTACAGCAGTGGAGTTTAGTACCAACAGCCAAGGAAGTATACAGGTACTCACAGCAGAGGTACTTGGCTTCAGGATAAACAGATGTCACAGTATAGTTGCTTAGACTCAGCAAGCAGATTAACATACAGTTCTTACAGCAGTGGAGTTTAGTACCAACAACCAAGGAAGTATACAGGTACTCACAGCAGAGGTACTTGGCTTCAGAATAAACAGATGTCACAGTATAGTTGCTTAGACTCAGCAAGTAGATTAACATACAGTTCTTACAGCAGTGGTGTTTAGTACCAACAGCCAAGGAAGTATACAGGTACTCACAGCAGAGGTACTTGGCTTCAGGATAAACAGATGTCACAGTATAGTTGCTTAGACTCAGCAGGCAGATTAACAAACAGTTCTTACAGCAGTGGTGTTTAGTACCAACAGCCAAGGAAGTATACAGGTACTCACAGCAGAGGTACTTGGCTTCAGGATAAACAGATGTCACAGTATAGTTGCTTAGACTCAGCAAGCAGATTAACATACAGTTCTTACAGCAGTGGAGTTTAGTACCAACAGCCAAGGAAGTATACAGGTACTCACAGCAGAGGTACTTGGCTTCAGGATAAACAGATGTCACAGTATAGTTGCTTAGACTCAGCAAGCAGATAAACATACAGTTCTTACAGCAGTGGAGTTTAGTACCAACAGCCAAGGAAGTATACAGGTACTCACAGCAGAGGTACTTGGCTTCAGGATAAACAGATGTCACAGTATAGTTGCTTAGACTCAGCAAGCAGATTAACATACAGTTCTCACAG
Source organism: Bombina bombina (assembly GCF_027579735.1). Lineage (NCBI taxonomy): Eukaryota > Metazoa > Chordata > Amphibia > Anura > Bombinatoridae > Bombina > Bombina bombina. The sequence continues at coordinate 96,053 of NC_069503.1, forward strand.
CAGGGGAGTTTAGTACCAACAGCCAAGGGAGTATACAGGTACTCACAGCAGAGGTACTTGGCTTCAGGATAAACAGATGTCACAGTATAGTTGCTTAGACTCAGCAAGCAGATTAACATACAGTTCTTACAGCAGGGGAGTTTAGTACCAACAGCCAAGGAAGTATACAGGTACTCACAGCAGAGGTACTTGGCTTCAGGATAAACAGATGTCACAGTATGGTTGCTTAGACTCAGCAAGCAGATTAACATACAGTTCTTACAGCAGTGGAGTTTAGTAGTACCAACAGCCAAGGGAGTATACAGGTACTCACAGCAGAGGTACTTGGCTTCAGGATAAACAGATGTCACAGTATAGTTGCTTAGACTCAGCAAGTAGATTAACATACAGTTCTTACAGCAGTGGAGTTTAGTACCAACAGACAAGGAAGTATACAGGTACTCACAGCAGAGGTACTTGGCTTCAGGATAAACAGATGTCACAGTATAGTTGCTTAGACTCAGCAAGCAGATTAACCTACAGTTCTTACAGCAGTGGAGTTTAGTACCAACAGACAAGGAAGTATACAGGTACTCACAGCAGAGGTACTTGGCTTCAGGATAAACAGATGTCACAGTATAGTTGCTTAGACTCAGCAGGCAGATTAACATACAGTTCTTACAGCAGTAGAGTTTACTACCAACAGCCAAGGGAGTATACAGGTACTCACAGCAGAGGTACTTGGCTTCAGGATAAACAGATGTCACAGTATAGTTGCTTAGACTCAGCAGGCAGATTAACATACAGTTCTTACAGCAGTGGAGTTTAGTACCAACAGCCAAGGAAGTATACAGGTACTCACAGCAGAGGTACTTGGCTTCAGGATAAACAGATGTCACAGTATAGTTGCTTAGACTCAGCAAGTAGATTAACATACAGTTCTTACAGCAGTGGAGTTTAGTAGCAACAGCCAAGGAAGTATACCGGTGACGTGTATTCATTGGAGGCAGGTGAGGCAGTGCCTCCCCTGGCCAATGTGGGAATTACAGCTTTTTTTATAAAAAATAAATAAAAAAATAAAAAAATCGTTTTTTTTTTTCATTTTTTTTTTCATCTGAAAAGGTGACACCCCCCACCCCTCCACCAAATTCAGTATTTTATTGAAATGTATTTTTTTTTTTAAAAAAAACGTAATATTAAGTAATACATTCATATTGCACAAGAAGGTAGAGGCCAGCTATCCTTCCATTGCGCAATTTGAATGTAATACTGTGCTGTGTTATGGGCCGCTTTAGAGACTGCCACCCAGTGGGGAATAAGAGATAATGCAGCAGTCTCTATTGCGGCCCATAACTGCTCCCACCGGAGGCTTGCCTCCAGAGCCCTCAGCCCTGCCTGCCCGCCCCTCAGCCAATCAGACATGAGTATGTCTGAGTCTCTGGGCTGAGTTCCGGGCGGGAAATTGTTGCGTCTGTTGGTGGTCAGGTGTTTTCACAGTGCAGCCGTGTCCGTTGTCATCATCAGAGAGAGCAGAGTCAGCAGAGAGAAGAAAGTGCTGCAGTGAGTGCTCAGTGCACTGTCTAGTCAACAGCAGCGGCGTGACCCGTGTGTGAGTGAGACAGCCTCAGTCAGGACAGGATTCAGCATACTACTAGCCAGAGGCAGAGGTAGGTGATGGTACAGAGTCAGTGCTACTGCTTTAATATTATTAGACAATAGACATCACACTGACTATCACTACTGACTCTATGATTGTTACTGGTGCCGGTGTAATTTTTTTTAATTTTTTTCAACTACTTTTTTATTTTTTTCAACTATTTTTTTTTAATTTTTTTCAACTTTTTTTTTTCCCCTTCAGAATTTCTTGGCCCCCCTCGCGCCCCCCCCCCCCCCCCCCGCGGCCCCCCGCGGCCCCCCCCGCGCCCCCCCCCCCACTCGTACACCCCTCCTTCATCTGCCTGTGATGCTGTCTCCTTGTCATGACAGTTTTAAATCAGAGCATTGCCATGGTAACCTGGGGCAACGCTCTGATTTCAAACTGTCATTTCCTGCTGAGCCTGAGAGGGAAAGCAGCTGCCTGTGTGTGATGCAGTTGCCGTAGTGTGAAGTGCTCAGTTAGACAGTGTCCCCATGGCTAGCAAAGCTAATGCCCCCCTGCAGAGCTGTCTATCTCCCTCTCTCTCTCCCCCCTCTGTCTCTCGCTCTCCCCTCTGTCTGTCTCTCTTTCTCTCCCCTCTCTCTCTCTCTCTCTCTCTCTCTCTCCCCCCTCTGCCTCTCTCTCCCCCCTCTGCCTCTCTCTCTTCCCTGTCTCTCTCTCTCCCCCTCTCCCTCCCTCCCCCTCTGTCTCTCCCTCCCTCCCCCTCTCCCTCCCTCCCCCTCTGTCTCTCTCTCCCTCCCTCTCTGTCTCTCTCCCTCCCTCTCTCTCCCTCTCTCTCCCTCCCTCCCCCTCTGTCTCTCTGTCCCTCTCTCCCTCCCTCCCCCTCTCCCTCCCTCCCTACCTCCCCCTCTGTCTCTCCCTCCCTCCCCCTCTGTCTCCCTCCCTCCCTCCCCTCTCTCCCTCCCTCCCCTCTCTCCCCTCCCCTCTCTCCCTCCCTCCTCCTCTGTCTCTCCCTCCCTCCCTCCCCCTCTGTCTCTCCCTCCCTCCCCCTCTGTCTTTCTCTCTCTCCCTTTCTCCCCCTTTCTCCCTCCCCCTCTCTCTCTCCCTCCCCCTCTCTCTCTCCCTCCCCCTCTGTCTCTCTCTCTCTCCCTCCCCCTCTGTCTCTCTCTCTCTCTCCCTCCCCCTCTGTCTCTCTCTCTCCCTCCCCCTCTGTCTCTACCCCCTGTCTCTCTCTCTCTCTCTCTCTCCCCTCTCTCTCTCTCTTTCTCTCTCCCCCTCTGTCTCCCTGTCTCTCTCTCCACTCTGTCTCTCTCTCCACTCTGTCTCTCTCTCTCCCCTCTGTCTCTCTTTCTCTCCCCCTCCCCCTCTGTCTCTCTCTCTCTCACCCCTCTCTCTCTCACCCCTCTCTCTCTCCCCTCTGTCTCTCTCTCTCTCTCTCTCTCCCCCCTCTGTCTCTCTCTCCCCTCTCTCTCTCCCCCCTCTGTCTCTCTCTCTCTCTCTCTCTCTCCCCCCTCTGTCTCTCTCTCCCCTCTGTCTCTCTCTCTCTCTCTCTCTCTCCACTCTGTCTCTCTCTCTCCCCTCTGTCTCTCTCTCTCTCCACTCTGTCTCTCTCTCTCCCCTCTGTCTCTCTCTCTCTCCCCTCTGTCTCTCTCTCTCTCTCCCCCCTCTGTGTGTCTCTCTCTCTCCACTCTGTCTCTCTCTCCACTCTCTTCTCTCTCTCTCTCTCTCCCCCTCTGTCTCTCTATCCATTTCTCTCTCCCTGTCTCTCCCACCCCCTCTGTCTCTCTCCTTATGTGTTTCATTCTCCCCCATGGTCTTTCTCTGTCTCTCTCCCCTCTGTCTCTCTTTGTCTCTCTCTCTCCCCTTCTGTCTCTCTATCTATCTCTCTCTCTACCTGTCTCTCCAACCCCCTTTGTCCAATTTACATCAAATATCTAATTTCCTTCATTCTCTTGATATCCTTTGTTGTCTCTCTCTCTCTCCCCTCTGTCTCTCTCCCACCTGTCTCTCTCTCTCTCTCCCGCCTGTCTCTCTCTCCCCTCTGTGTGTGTCTCTCTCTCTCTCTCTCCCCCCCCCCTCTGTCTCTCTCTCCCCTCTGTCTCTCTCTTTCTCTCTCTCTCTCTCCACTCTGTCTCTCTCTCCAATCTGTCTCTCTCTCTCCCCTCTGTCTCTCATTCTCTCCCCCTCCCCCTCTGTCTCTCTCACCCCCCTCTCTCTCCCCTCTGTCTCTCTCTCTCCCCCCTCTGACTCTCTCTCTCCCCCCTCTGTCTCTCTCTCTCCCTCCCCCTCTGTCTCTCTCTCTCCCTCCCCCTCTGTCTCTCTCTCTCCCTCCCCCTCTGTCTCTACCCCCTCTCTCTCTCTCTCTCTCTCTC
>NC_069503.1:104136-219136 GCF_027579735.1 Bombina bombina
TTTGTGCATTGTCAGACACTCCCTTGCTTCTGTGCTGGGTTTGTGCATTGTTCAGACACTCCTTGCTTCTGTGCTGGGTTTGTGCATTGTCAGACACTCCCTTGCCTGTGTGCTGGGTTTGTGCGTCAGACACTCCCTATGCTCTGTGCTGGTTTGTACATTGTCAGACACTCCCTTGCTTCTGTGCTTGGGTTTGTGGCATTGTCAGACACTCCCTTGCTTCTGTGCTGGGTTTGTGTCATTGTCAGGACACTCCCTTGCTTCTGTGCTGGGTTTGTGCATTGTCAGACACTCGCTTGCTTCTGTGCTGGGTTTGTGCATTGTTAGACACTCCCTTACCTGTGTGCTGGGTTTGGTGCATTGTCAGACACTCCCTTGCTTCTGTGCTGGGTTTGTGCATTGTCAGGCACTCCCCTGCTTCTGTGCTGGGTTTGTGCATTGTCAGACCCTCCCTTGCCTGTGTGCTGGTTTGTGCATTGTCAGACACTCCCTTGCTCTGTGCTGGTTTGTGCATTGTCAGACACTCCCTATGTTCTGTGCTGGGTTTGTGCATTGTCAGACACTCCCTTGCTTCTGTACTGGTTTGGTGTATTGTCAGACACTCCCTTGCTTCTGTGCTGGGTTTTGTGCATTGTCAGACACTCCCTTGCCTGTGTGCTGGGTTTGTGCATTGTCAGACACTCCCTTGCTTCTGTGCTGGGTTTGTGCAATGTCAGACACTCCCTTACCTGTGTGCTGGGTTTGTGCATTGTCAGACACTCCCTTGCTTCTGTGCTGGGTTTGTGCATTGTCAGACACTCCCTTGCCTGTGTGCTGGGTTTGTGCATTGTCAGACACTCCCTTGCCTGTGTGCTGGGTTTGTGCATTGTCAGCACACTCCCTTGCCTGTGTGCTGGGTTTGTGCATTGTCAGACACTCCCTTGCCTGTGTGCTGGGTTTGTGTATTGTCAGACACTCCCTTGCTTCTGTGCTGGGTTTGTGTATTGTCAGACACACCCTTGCTTCTGTGCTGGGTTTGTGTATTGTCAGACACTCCCTTGCTTCTGTGCTGGGTTTGTGCATTGTCAGACACTCCCTTGCTTCTGTGCTAGTTTGTGTATTGTCAGACACTCCCTTGCCTGTGTGCTGGGTTTGTGCATTGTCAGACACTCCCTTGCTTCTGTGCTGGGTTTGTGCATTGTCAGACACTCCCTTGCCTGTGTGCTGGGTTTGTGCATTGTCAGACACTCCCTTGCCTGTGTGCTGGGTTTGTGCATTGTCAGACACTCCCTTGCCTGTGTGCTGGGTTTGTGTATTGTCAGACACTCCCTTGCTTCTGTGCTGGGTTTGTGCATTGTCAGACACTCCCTTGCCTGTGTGCTGGGTTTGTGCATTGTCAGACACTCCCTTGCTTCTGTGCTGGGTTTGTGCATTGTCAGACACCTCCCTTGCCTGTGTGCTGGGTTTGTGCATTGTCAGACACTCCCTTGCTTCTGTGCTGGGTTTGTGCATTGTCAGACACTCCCTTGCTTCTGTGCTGGGTTTGTGCATTGTCAGACACTCCCTTGCCTGTGTGCTGGGTTTGTGCATTGTCAGACACTCCCTTGCTTCTGTGCTGGGTTGTGCATTGTCAGACACTCCCTTGCTTCTGTGATGGGTTTGTGCATTGTCAGACACCTCCCTTGCTTCTGTGCTGGGTTTGTGCATTGTCAGACACTCCCTTGCTTCTGTGCTGGGTTTGTGCATTGTCAGACACCCCCTTACCTGTGTGCTGGGTTTGTGCATTGTCAGACACTCCCTTGCTTCTGTGCTGGGTTTGTGCATTGTCAGACACTCCCTTGCTTCTGTGCTGTGTTTGTGCATTGTCAGACACTCCCTTGCTTCTGTGCTGGGTTTGTGTATTGTCAGACACTCCCTTGCTTCTGTGCTGGGTTTGTGCATTGTCAGACACTCCCTTGCCTGTGTGCTGGGTTTGTGCATTGTCAGACACTCCCTTGCTTCTGTGCTGGGTTTGTGCATTGTCAGACACTCCCTTACCTGTGTGCTGGGTTTGTGCATTGTCAGACACTCCATTGCTTCTGTGCTGGGTTTGTGCATTGTCAGACGCTCCCTTGCCTGTGTGCTGGGTTTGTGCATTGTCAGACACTCCCTTGCTTCTGTGCTGGGTTTGTGCATTGTCAGACACTCCCTTGCCTGTGTGCTGGGGTTTGTACATTGTCAGACACTCCCTTGCCTGTGTGCTGGGTTTGTGCATTGTCAGACGCTCCCTTGCTTCTGTGCTGGGTTTGTGCATTGTCAGACACTCCCTTGCTTCTGTGCTGGGTTTGTGCATTGTCAGACACTCCCTTGCTTCTGTGCTGGGTTTGTGCATTGTCAGACACTCCCTTGCCTGTGTGCTGGGTTTGTGCGTCAGACACTCCCTATGCTCTGTGCTGGGTTTGTACATTGTCAGACACTCCCTTGCTTCTGTGCTGGGTTTGTGCATTGTCAGACACTCCCTTGCTTCTGTGCTGGGTTTGTGTATTGTCAGACACTCCCTTGCTTCTGTGCTGGGTTTGTGCATTGTCAGACACTCCCTTGCTTCTGTGCTGGGTTTGTGCATTGTTAGACACTCCCTTACCTGTGTGCTGGGTTTGTGCATTGTCAGACACTCCCTTGCTTCTGTGCTGGGTTTGTGCATTGTCAGGCACTCCCCTGCTTCTGTGCTGGGTTTGTGCATTGTCAGACCCTCCCTTGCCTGTGTGCTGGGTTTGTGCATTGTCAGACACTCCCTTGCTTCTGTGCTGCGGTTTGTGCATTGTCAGACACTCCCTATGTTCTGTGCTGGGTTTGTGCATTGTCAGACACTCCCTTGCTTCTGTGCTGGGTTTGTGTATTGTCAGACACTCCCTTGCTTCTGTGCTGGGTTTGTGCATTGTCAGACACTCCCTTGCCTGTGTGCTGGGTTTGTGCATTGTCAGACACTCCCTTGCTTCTGTGCTGGGTTTGTGCATTGTCAGACACTCCCTTACCTGTGTGCTGGGTTTGTGCATTGTCAGACACTCCCTTGCTTCTGTGCTGGGTTTGTGCATTGTCAGACGCTCCCTTGCCTGTGTGCTGGGTTGTGCATTGTCAGACACTCCCTTGCTTCTGTGCCTGGGTTTGTGCATTGTCAGACACTCCCTTGCCTGTGTGCTGGGTTTGTACATTGTCAGACACTCCCTTGCCTGTGTGCTGGGTTGGTGCATTGTCAGCCGCTCCCGTGCTTCTGTGCTGGGTTTGTGCATTGTCAGACACTCCCTTGCTTCTGTGCTGGGTTTGTGCATTGTCAGACACTCCCTTGCTTCTGTGCTGGGTTTGTGCATTGTCAGACACTCCCTTGCTTCTGTGCTGGGTTTGTGCATTGTCAGACACTCCCTTGCTTCTGTGCTGGGTTTGTGCATTGTCAGACACTCCCTTGCTTCTGTGCTGGGTTTGTGCATTGTCAGACACTCCCTTGCTTCTGTGCTGGGTTTGTGCATTGTCAGACACTCCCTTGCCTGCTGAGTGGTTTGTGATGTGCATTGTCCAGACACTCCCTTAGCTGTGTGCTGGGTTTGTGCATTGTCACGACACTCCCTTGCCTGTGTGCTGGGTTTGTGCATTGTCAGACACTCCCTTGCTCCTGTGCTGGGTTTGTGCATTGTCAGACACTGCCCTTGCCTGTGTGCTGGGTTTGTGCATTGTCAGACACTCCCTTGCTTCTGTGCTGGGTTTGTGCATTGTCAGACACTCCCTTGCTGTGTGCTGGGTTTGTGCATTGTCAGACACTCCCTTGCTTCTGTGCTGGGTTTGTGCATTGTTAGACCACTCCCTTACCTGTGTGCTGGGTTTGTGCATTGTCAGACACTCCCTTGCCTGTGTGCTGGGTTTGTGCATTGTCAGACACTCCCTTGCTTCTGTGCTGGGTTTGTGCATTGTTAGACACTCCCTTACCTGTGTGCTGGGTTTGTGCATTGTCAGACACTCCCTTGCTTCTGTGCTGGGTTTGTGCATTGTCAGACACTCCCTTGCTTCTGTGCTGGGTTTGTGCATTGTCAGACACTCCCTTGCCTGTGTGCTGGTTTGTGCATTGTCAGACACTCCCTTGCTTATGTGCTGGGTTTGTGCATTGTCAGACACTCCCTTGCTTCTGTGCTGGGTTTGTGCATTGTCAGACACTCCCTTCCTTCTGTGCTTGGTTTGTGCATTGTCAGACACTCCCTTGCTTCTGTGCTGGGTTTGTGCATTGTCAGACACTCCCTTGCCTGTGTGCTGGGTTTGTGTATTGTCAGACACTCCCTTGCTTCTGTGCTGGGTTTGCTCATTGTCAGACCCTCCATTGCCTGTGTGCTGGGTTTGTGCATATGTCAGACACTCCCTTGCTTCTGTGCTGGGTTTGTGCATTGTCAGACACTCCCTATGTTCTGTGCTGGGTTTGTGCATTGTCAGACACTCCCTTGCCCTGTGTGCTGGGTTGTGCATTGTCAGACATCCCCCTTTACCTGTGTGCTGGGTTTTGTGCATTGTCCAGACACTCCATTGCTTCTGTGCTGGGTTTGTGCATTGTCAGACGCCCCTCCCTTGCCGTGTGCTGGAGTTTGTGCATTGTCAGACACTCCCTTGCTTCTGTGCTGGGTTTGTGCATTGTCAGACACTCCCTTGCCTGTTGTGGCTGGGTTGTACACTTGTCAGACACTCCCCTTGCCTGTGTGCTGGGTTTGTGCATTGTCAGACGCCCTCCTTGCTTCTGTGCTGGGTTTGTGCATTGTCAGACACTCCTTGCTTCTGTGCTGGGTAGTGCATTGTCAGACACTCCCTTGCTTCTGTGCTGGGTTTGTGCATTGTCAGACACTCCCTTGCCTGTGTGCTGGGTTTGTGCGTCAGACACTCCCTATGCTCTGTGCTGGGTTTGTACATTGTCAGACACTCCCTTGCTTCTGTGCTGGGTTTGTGCATTGTCAGACACTCCCTTGCTTCTGTGCTGGGTTTGTGCATTGTCAGACACTCCCTTGCTTCTGTGCTGGGTTTTGTGCATTGTCAGACACTCCCTTGCTTCTGTGCTGGGTTTGTGCATTGTTAGACACTCCCTTACCTGTGTGCTGGGTTTGTGCATTGTCAGACACTCCCTTGCTTCTGTGCTGGGTTTGTGCATTGTCAGGCACTCCCCTGCTTCTGTGCTGGGTTTGTGCATTGTCAGACCCTCCCTTGCCTGTGTGCTGGGTTTGTGCATTGTCAGACACTCCCTTGCTTCTGTGCTGGGTTTGTGCATTGTCAGACACTCCCTATGTTCTGTGCTGGGTTTGTGCATTGTCAGACACTCCCTTGCTTCTGTACTGGGTTTGTGTATTGTCAGACACTCCCTTGCTTCTGTGCTGGGTTTGTGCATTGTCAGACACTCCCTTGCCTGTGTGCTGGGTTTGTGCATTGTCAGACACTCCCTTGCTTCTGTGCTGGGTTTGTGCAATGTCAGACACTCCCTTACCTGTGTGCTGGGTTTGTGCATTGTCAGACACTCCCTTGCTTCTGTGCTGGGTTTGTGCATTGTCAGACGCTCCCTTGCCTGTGTGCTGGGTTTGTGCATTGTCAGACACTCCCTTGCTTCTGTGCTGGGTTTGTGCATTGTCAGACACTCCCTTGCCTGTGTGCTGGGTTTGTACATTGTCAGACACTCCCTTGCCTGTGTGCTGGGTTTGTGCATTGTCAGACGCTCCCTTGCTTCTGTGCTGGGTTTGTGCATTGTCAGACACTCCCTTGCTTCTGTGCTGGGTTTGTGCATTGTCAGACACTCCCTTGCTTCTGTGCTGGGTTTGTGCATTGTCAGACACTCCCTTGCTTCTGTGCTGGGTTTGTGTATTGTCAGACACTCCCTTGCTTCTGTGCTGGGTTTGTGCATTGTCAGACACTCCCTTGCTTCTGTGCTGGGTTTGTGCATTGTCAGACACTCCCTTGCCTGTGTGCTGGGTTTGTGCATTGTCAGACACTCCCTTACCTGTGTGCTGGGTTTGTGCATTGTCAGACACTCCCTTGCCTGTGTGCTGGGTTTGTGCATTGTCAGACACTCCCTTGCTCCTGTGCTGGGTTTGTGCATTGTCAGACACTCCCTTGCCTGTGTGCTGGGTTTGTGCATTGTCAGACACTCCCTTGCTTCTGTGCTGGGTTTGTGCATTGTCAGACACTCCCTTGCCTGTGTGCTGGGTTTGTGCATTGTCAGACACTCCCTTGCTTCTGTGCTGGGTTTGTGCATTGTTAGACACTCCCTTACCTGTGTGCTGGGTTTGTGCATTGTCAGACACTCCCTTGCCTGTGTGCTGGGTTTGTGCATTGTCAGACACTCCCTTGCTTCTGTGCTGGGTTTGTGCATTGTTAGACACTCCCTTGCTTCTGTGATGGGTTTGTGCATTGTCAGACACTCCCTTGCTTCTGTGCTGGGTTTGTGCATTGTCAGACACTCCCTTGCTTCTGTGCTGGGTTTATGCATTGTCAGACACCCCCTTACCTGTGTGCTGGGTTTGTGCATTGTCAGACACTCCCTTGCTTCTGTGCTGGGTTTGTGCATTGTCAGACACTCCCTTGCTTCTGTGCTGTGTTTGTGCATTGTCAGACACTCCCTTGCTTCTGTGCTGGGTTTGTGTATTGTCAGACACTCCCTTGCTTCTGTGCTGGGTTTGTGCATTGTCAGACACTCCCTTGCCTGTGTGCTGGGTTTGTGCATTGTCAGACACTCCCTTGCTTCTGTGCTGGGTTTGTGCATTGTCAGACACTCCCTTACCTGTGTGCTGGGTTTGTGCATTGTCAGACACTCCATTGCTTCTGTGCTGGGTTTGTGCATTGTCAGACGCTCCCTTGCCTGTGTGCTGGGTTTGTGCATTGTCAGACACTCCCTTGCTTCTGTGCTGGGTTTGTGCATTGTCAGACACTCCCTTGCCTGTGTGCTGGGTTTGTACATTGTCAGACACTCCCTTGCCTGTGTGCTGGGTTTGTGCATTGTCAGACGCTCCCTTGCTTCTGTGCTGGGTTTGTGCATTGTCAGACACTCCCTTGCTTCTGTGCTGGGTTTGTGCATTGTCAGACACTCCCTTGCTTCTGTGCTGGGTTTGTGCATTGTCAGACACTCCCTTGCCTGTGTGCTGGGTTTGTGCGTCAGACACTCCCTATGCTCTGTGCTGGGTTTGTACATTGTCAGACACTCCCTTGCTTCTGTGCTGGGTTTGTGCATTGTCAGACACTCCCTTGCTTCTGTGCTGGGTTTGTGTATTGTCAGACACTCCCTTGCTTCTGTGCTGGGTTTGTGCATTGTCAGACACTCCCTTGCTTCTGTGCTGGGTTTGTGCATTGTTAGACACTCCCTTACCTGTGTGCTGGGTTTGTGCATTGTCAGACACTCCCTTGCTTCTGTGCTGGGTTTGTGCATTGTCAGGCACTCCCCTGCTTCTGTGCTGGGTTTGTGCATTGTCAGACCCTCCCTTGCCTGTGTGCTGGGTTTGTGCATTGTCAGACACTCCCTTGCTTCTGTGCTGGGTTTGTGCATTGTCAGACACTCCCTATGTTCTGTGCTGGGTTTGTGCATTGTCAGACACTCCCTTGCTTCTGTACTGGGTTTGTGTATTGTCAGACACTCCCTTGCTTCTGTGCTGGGTTTGTGCATTGTCAGACACTCCCTTGCCTGTGTGCTGGGTTTGTGCATTGTCAGACACTCCCTTGCTTCTGTGCTGGGTTTGTGCAATGTCAGACACTCCCTTACCTGTGTGCTGGGTTTGTGCATTGTCAGACACTCCCTTGCTTCTGTGCTGGGTTTGTGCATTGTCAGACGCTCCCTTGCCTGTGTGCTGGGTTTGTGCATTGTCAGACACTCCCTTGCTTCTGTGCTGGGTTTGTGCATTGTCAGACACTCCCTTGCCTGTGTGCTGGGTTTGTACATTGTCAGACACTCCCTTGCCTGTGTGCTGGGTTTGTGCATTGTCAGACACTCCCTTGCTTCTGTGCTGGGTTTGTGCATTGTCAGACACTCCCTTGCTTCTGTGCTGGGTTTGTGCATTGTCAGACACTCCCTTGCTTCTGTGCTGGGTTTGTGCATTGTCAGACACTCCCTTGCTTCTGTGCTGGGTTTGTGTATTGTCAGACACTCCCTTGCTTCTGTGCTGGGTTTGTGCATTGTCAGACACTCCCTTGCTTCTGTGCTGGGTTTGTGTATTGTCAGACACTCCCTTGCCTGTGTGCTGGGTTTGTGCATTGTCAGACACTCCCTTACCTGTGTGCTGGGTTTGTGCATTGTCAGACACTCCCTTGCCTGTGTGCTGGGTTTGTGCATTGTCAGACACTCCCTTGCTCCTGTGCTGGGTTTGTGCATTGTCAGACACTCCCTTGCCTGTGTGCTGGGTTTGTGCATTGTCAGACACTCCCTTGCTTCTGTGCTGGGTTTGTGCATTGTCAGACACTCCCTTGCCTGTGTGCTGGGTTTGTGCATTGTCAGACACTCCCTTGCTTCTGTGCTGGGTTTGTGCATTGTTAGACACTCCCTTACCTGTGTGCTGGGTTTGTGCATTGTCAGACACTCCCTTGCCTGTGTGCTGGGTTTGTGCATTGTCAGACACTCCCTTGCTTCTGTGCTGGGTTTGTGCATTGTTAGACACTCCCTACCTGTGTGCTGGGTTTGTGCATTGTCAGACCACTCCCTTGCTTCTGTGCTGGGTTTGTGCATTGTCAGACACTCCCTTGCTTCTGTGCTGGGTTTGTGCATTGTCAGACACTCCCTTGCCTGTGTGCTGGGTTTGTGCATTGTCAGACACTCCCTTGCTTATGTGCTGGGTTTGTGCATTGTCAGACACTCCCTTGCTTCTGTGCTGGGTTTGTGCATTGTCAGACACTCCCTTCCTTCTGTGCTTGGTTTGTGCATTGTCAGACACTCCCTTGCTTCTGTGCTGGGTTTGTGCATTGTCAGACACTCCCTTGCCTGTGTGCTGGGTTTGTGTATTGTCAGACACTCCCTTGCTTCTGTGCTGGGTTTGCGCATTGTCAGACCCTCCCTTGCCTGTGTGCTGGGTTTGTGCATTGTCAGACACTCCCTTGCTTCTGTGCTGGGTTTGTGCATTGTCAGACACTCCCTATGTTCTGTGCTGGGTTTGTGCATTGTCAGACACTCCCTTGCCTGTGTGCTGGGTTTGTGCATTGTCAGACACTCCCTTACCTGTGTGCTGGGTTTGTGCATTGTCAGACACTCCCTTGCTTCTGTGCTGGGTTTGTGCATTGTCAGACACTCCCTTGCGTCTGTGCTGGGTTTGTGCATTGTCAGACACTCCCTTGCCTGTGTGCTGGGTTTGTGCATTGTCAGACGCTCCCTTGCTTCTGTGCTGGGTTTGTGCATTGTCAGACACTCCCTTGCCTGTGTGCTGGGTTTGTGCATTGTCAGACACTCCCTTCCTTCTGTGCTGGGTTTGTGCATTGTCAGACACTCCCTAGCTTCTGTGCTGGGTTTGTGCATTGTCAGACACTCCCTTGCCTGTGTGCTGGGTTTGTGCATTGTCAGACACTCCCTTGCCTGTGTGCTGGGTTTGTGCATTGTCAGACACTCCCTTGCTTCTGTGCTGGGTTTGTGCATTGTCAGACACTCCCTTGCTTCTGTGCTGGGTTTGTGCATTGTCAGACACTCCCTTACCTGTGTGCTGGGTTTGTGCATTGTTAGACACTCCCTTACCTGTGTGCTGGGTTTGTGCATTGTCAGACACTCCCTTGCGTCTGTGCTGGGTTTGTGCATTGTCAGACACTCCCTTGGTTCTGTGCTGGGTTTGTGCATTGTCAGACACTCCCTTGCTTCTGTGCTGGGTTTGTGCATTGTCAGACACTCCCTTGCTTCTGTTCTGGGTTTGTGCATTGTCAGACACTCCCTTGCTTCTGTGCTGGGTTTGTGTATTCTCAGACACTCCCTTGCCTGTGTGCTGGGTTTGTGCATTGTCAGACACTCCCTTGGTTCTGTGCTGGGTTTGTGCATTGTCAGACACTCCCTTGCTTCTGTGCTGGGTTTGTGCATTGTCAGACACTCCCTTGCTTCTGTGCTGGGTTTGTGCATTGTCAGACACTCCCTTGCCTGTGTGCTGGGTTTGTGCATTGTCAGACACTCCCTTGCTTCTGTGCTGGGTTTGTGCATTGTCAGACACTCCCTTGCTTCTGTGCTGGGTTTGTGCATTGTCAGACACTCCCTTGCCTGTGTGCTGGGTTTGTGCATTGTCAGACGCTCCCTTGCTTCTGTGCTGGGTTTGTGCATTGTCAGACACTCCCTTGCTTCTGTGCTGGGTTTGTGCATTGTCAGACACTCCCTTGCTTCTGTGCTGGGTTTGTGCATTGTCAGACACTCCCTTGCTTCTGTGCTGGGTTTGTGCATTGTCAGACACTCCCTTCCTTCTGTGCTGGGTTTGTGCATTGTCAGACACTCCCTTACCTGTGTGCTGGGTTTGTGCATTGTCAGACACTCCCTTGCTTCTGTGCTGGGTTTGTGCATTGTCAGACACTCCCTTGCCTGTGTGCTGGGTTTGTGCATTGTCAGACACTCCCTTGCTTCTGTGCTGGGTTTGTGCATTGTCAGACACTCCCTTGCTTCTGTGCTGGGTTTGTGTATTGTCAGACACTCCCTTGCCTGTGTGCTGGGTTTGTGCATTGTCAGACACTCCCTTGGTTCTGTGCTGGGTTTGTGCATTGTCAGACACTCCCTTGCTTCTGTGCTGGGTTTGTGCATTGTCAGACACTCCCTTGCTTCTGTGCTGGGTTTGTGTATTGTCAGACACTCCCTTGCCTGTGTGCTGGGTTTGTGCATTGTCAGACACTCCCTTGGTTCTGTGCTGGGTTTGTGCATTGTCAGACACTCCCTTGCTTCTGTGCTGGGTTTGTGCATTGTCAGACACTCCCTTGCTTCTGTGCTGGGTTTGTGCATTGTCAGACACTCCCTTGCCTGTGTGCTGGGTTTGTACATTGTCAGACACTCCCTTGCCTGTGTGCTGGGTTTGTGCATTGTCAGACACTCCCTTGCTTCTGTGCTGGGTTTGTGCATTGTCAGACACTCCCTTGCTTCTGTGCTGGGTTTGTGCATTGTCAGACACTCCCTTGCTTCTGTGCTGGGTTTGTGCATTGTCAGACAATCCCTTGCCTGTGTGCTGGGTTTGTACATTGTCAGACACTCCCTTGCCTGTGTGATGGGTTTGTGCATTGTCAGACACTCCCTTGCTTCTGTGCTGGGTTTGTGTATTGTCAGACACTCCCTTGCTTCTGTGCTGTGTTTGTGCATTGTCAGACACTCCCTTGCCTGTGTGCTGGGTTTGTGCATTGTCAGACACTCCCTTGCCTGTGTGCTGGGTTTGTGCATTGTCAGACACTCCCTTGCTTCTGTGCTGGGTTTGTGCATTGTCAGACACTCCCTTGCTTCTGTGCTAGGTTTGTGCATTGTCAGACACTCCCTTGCCTGTGTGCTGGGTTTGTGCATTGTCAGACACTCCCTTGCTTCTGTGCTGTGTTTGTACATTGTCAGACCCTCCCTTGCCTGTGTGCTGGGTTTGTGCATTGTCAGACACTCCCTTGCCTGTGTGCTGGGTTTGTGCATTGTCAGACACTCCCTTGCTTCTGTGCTGGGTTTGTGCATTGTCAGACACTCCCTTGCTTCTGTGCTGGGTTTGTGCATTGTCAGACACTCCCTTGCCTGTGTGCTGGGTTTGTGCATTGTCAGACACTCCCTTGCATCTGTGCTGGGTTTGTGCATTGTCAGACACTCCCTTGCGTCTGTGCTGGATTTGTGTATTGTCAGACACTCCCTTGCCTGTGTGCTGGGTTTGTGCATTGTCAGACACTCCCTTGCTTCTGTGCTGGGTTTGTGCATTGTCAGACACTCCCTTGCTTCTGTGCTGGGTTTGTGCATTGTCAGACACTCCCTTGCCTGTGTGCTGGGTTTGTGCATTGTCAGACACTCCCTTGCCTGTGTGCTGGGTTTGTGCATTGTCCGACACTCCCTTGCCTGTGTGCTGGGTTTGTGCATTGTCAGACACTCCCTTACCTGTGTGCTGGGTTTGTGCATTGTCAGACACTCCTTTGCCTGTGTGCTGGGTTTGTGCATTGTCCGACACTCCCTTGCCTGTGTGCTGGGTTTGTGTATTGTCAGACACTCCCTTGCCTGTGTGCTGGGTTTGTGCATTGTCAGACACTCCCTTGCTTCTGTGCTGGGTTTGTGCATTGTCAGACACTCCCTTGCTTCTGTGCTGGGTTTGTGCATTGTCAGACACTCCCTTGCGTCTGTGTGCTGGGTTTGTGCATTGTCAGACACTCCCTTGCTTCTGTGCTGGCTTTGTGCATTGTCAGACACTCCCTATGTTCTGTGCTGGGTTTGTGCATTGTCAGACACTCCCTTGCTTCTGTGCTTGGTTTGTGCATTGTCAGACACTCCCTTGCTTCTGTACTGGGTTTGTGCATTGTCAGACACTCCCTTGCTTCTGTGCTGGGTTTGTGCATTGTCAGACACTCCCTTGCCTGTGTGCTGGGTTTGTGCATTGTCAGACACTCCCTTGCCTGTGTGCTGGGTTTGTGCATTGTCAGACACTCCCTTGCCTGTGTGCTGGGTTTGTGCATTGTCAGACCCTCCCTTGCCTGTGTGCTGGGTTTGTGCATTGTCAGACACTCCCTTGCTTCTGTGCTGGGTTTGTGTATTGTCAGACACTCCCTTGCCTGTGTGCTGGTTTTGTGCATTGTCAGACACTCCCTTGCTTCTGTGCTGGGTTTGTGCATTGTCAGACACTCCCTTGCCTGTGTGCTGGGTTTGTACATTGTCAGACACTCCCTTGCCTGTGTGCTGGGTTTGTGCATTGTCAGACACTCCCTTGCTTCTGTGCTGGGTTTGTGCATTGTCAGACGCTCCCTTGCTTCTGTGCTGGGTTTGTGCATTGTCAGACACTCCCTTGCTTCTGTGCTGGGTTTGTGCAATGTCAGACACTCCCTTGCCTGTGTGCTGGGTTTGTGCATTGTCAGACACTCCCTTGCTTCTGTGCTGGGTTTGTGCATTGTCAGACACTCCCTTGCCTGTGTGCTGGGTTTGTGCATTGTCAGACACTCCCTTGCGTCTGTGCTGGGTTTGTGCATTGTGAGACACTCCCTTGCTTCTGTGCTGGGTTTGTGCATTGTCAGACACTCCCTTGCCTGTGTGCTGGGTTTGTGCATTGTCAGACACTCCCTTGCCTGTGTGCTGGGTTTGTGAATTGTCAGACACTCCCTTGCGTCTGTGCTGGGTTTTTGCATTGTCAGACACTCCCTTGCTTCTGTGCTGGGTTTGTACATTGTCAGACACCCCCTTGCCTGTGTACTGGGTTTGTGCATTGTCAGACACTCCCTTGCTTCTGTGCTGGGTTTGTGCATTGTCAGACACTCCCTTGCTTCTGTGCTGGGTTTGTGCATTGTCAGACACTCCCTTGCTTCTGTGCTGGGTTTGTGCATTGTCAGACACTCCCTTGCCTGTGTGCTGGTTTTGTGCATTGTCAGACACTCCCTTGCTTCTGTGCTGGGTTTGTGCATTGTCAGACACTCCCTTGCTTCTGTGCTGGGTTTGTGCATTGTCAGACACTCCCTTGCTTCTGTGCTGGGTTTGTGCATTGTCAGACACTCCCTTGCTTATGTGCTGGGTTTGTGCATTGTCAGACACTCCCTTGCCTGTGTGCTGGGTTTGTGCATTGTCAGACACTCCCTTGCCTGTGTGCTGGGTTTGTGCATTGTCAGACACTCCCTTGCCTGTGTGCTGGGTTTGTGCATTGTCAGACACTCCCTTGCCTGTGTGCTGGGTTTGTGCATTGTCAGACACTCCCTTGCCTGTGTGCTGGGATTGTGCATTGTCAGACACTCCCTTGCCTGTGTGCTGGGTTTGTGCATTGTCAGACACTCCCTTGCCTGTGTGCTGGGGTTAGGTATTCTGAGACGCTCCCTGAGCCCCTATTATCTGCGCATGTGCACTGCATCCAGACCGCACAGAACCAATAGCCAGAGATGGAAAGAAAGGTGAGACGTCCTTAGATACGAAGAGACAACCAGACATGCATTAATAGCCAGAGACATAAGCACAGACACACAGTGACACACACAGACATACAGTAATAGCCAGAGACATAAGCACAGACACACAGTGACACACACAGACATACAGTAATAGCCAGAGACAGAAACACAGACACATAGTGACACACACAGACATACAGTAATAGCCAGAGACATAAGCACAGACTCATAGTGACACACACAGACATACAGTAATAGCCAGAGACATAAGCACAGACACACAGTGACACACACAGACATACAGTAATAGCCAGAGACATAAGCACAGACTCATAGTGACACACACAGACATACAGTAATAGCCAGAGACATAAGCACAGACACACAGTGACACACACAGACATACAGTAATAGCCAGAGACATAAGCACAGACACACAGTGACACACACAGACATACAGTAATAGCCAGAGACATAAGCACAGACACACAGTGACACACACAGACATACAGTAATAGCCAGAGACATAAACACAGACACATAGTGACACACACACAGACATACAGTAATAGCCAGAGACATAAGCACAGACACACAGTGACACACACAGACATACAGTAATAGCCAGAGACATAAGCACAGACACACAGTGACACACACAGACATACAGTAATAGCCAGAGACATAAGCACAGACACATAGTGACACACACAGACATACAGTAATAGCCAGAGACATAAGCACAGACACATAGTGACACACACAGACATACAGTAATAGCCAGAGACATAAGCACAGACACATAGTGACACACACAGACATACAGTGACACACACAGACATACAGTAATAGCCAGAGACATAAGCACAGACACATAGTGACACACACAGACGTACAGTAATAGCCAGAGACATAAGCACAGACACACAGTGACACACACAGACATACAGTAATAGCCAGAGACATAAGCACAGACACATAGTGACACACACAGACATACAGTAATAGCCAGAGACATAAGCACAGACACAGTGACACACACAGACATACAGTAATAGCCAGAGACATAAGCACAGACACATAGTGACACACACAGACATACAGTAATAGCCAGAGACATAAGCACAGACACATAGTAACACACACAGACATACAGTAATAGCCAGAGACATAAGCACAGACACACAGTGACACACACAGACATACAGTAATAGCCAGAGACATAAGCACACACACAGTGACACACACAGACATACAGTAATAGCCAGAGACATAAGCACAGACACACAGTGACACACACAGACATACAGTAATAGCCAGAGACATAAGCACAGACACATAGTGACACACACAGACATACAGTAATAGCCAGAGACATAAGCACAGACACACAGTGACACACACAGACGTACAGTAATAGCCAGAGACATAAGCACAGACACATAGTGACACACACAGACATACAGTAATAGCCAGAGGCATAAGAACAGACACACAGTGACACACACAGACATACAGTAATAGCCAGAGACATAAGCACAGACACACAGTGACACACACAGACATACAGTAATAGCCAGAGACATAAGCACAGACACACAGTGACACACACAGACATACAGTAATAGCCAGAGACATAAGCACAGACACACAGTGACACACACAGACATACAGTAATAGCCAGAGACATAAGCACAGACACATAGTGACACACACAGACATACAGTAATAGCCAGAGACATAAGCACAGACACATAGTAACACACACAGACATACAGTAATAGCCAGAGACATAAGCACAGACACAGTGACACACACAGACATACAGTAATAGCCAGAGACATAAGCACAGACACACAGTGACACACACAGACATACAGTAATAGCCAGAGACATAAGCACAGACACAGTGACACACACAGACATACAGTAATAGCCAGAGACATAAGCACAGACACATAGTGACACACACAGACGTACAGTAATAGCCAGAGACATAAGCACAGACACATAGTAACACACACAGACATACAGTAATAGCCAGAGACATAAGCACAGACACATAGTGACACACACAGACATACAGTAATAGCCAGAGACATAAGCACAGACACACAGTGACACACACAGACATACAGTAATAGCCAGAGACATAAGCACAGACACACAGTGACACACACAGACATACAGTAATAGCCAGAGACATAAGCACAGACACATAGTGACACACACAGACATACAGTAATAGCCAGAGACATAAGCACAGACTCATAGTGACACACACAGACATACAGTAATAGCCAGAGACATAAGCACAGACACAGTGACACACACAGACATACAGTAATAGCCAGAGACATAAGCACAGACACACAGTGACACACACAGACATACAGTAATAGCCAGAGACATAAGCACAGACACACAGTGACACACACAGACATACAGTAATAGCCAGAGACATAAGCACAGACACATAGTGACACACACAGACATACAGTAATAGCCAGAGACATAAGCACAGACACACAGTGACACACACAGACATACAGTAATAGCCAGAGACATAAGCACAGACACACAGTGACACACACAGACATACAGTAATAGCCAGAGACATAAGCACAGACACACAGTGACACACACAGACATACAGTAATAGCCAGAGACATAAGCACAGACACATAGTGACACACACAGACATACAGTAATAGCCAGAGACATAAGCACAGACACATAGTAACACACACAGACATACAGTAATAGCCAGAGACATAAGCACAGACACACAGTGACACACACAGACATACAGTAATAGCCAGAGACATAAGCACACACAGTGACACACACAGACATACAGTAATAGCCAGAGACATAAGCACAGACACACAGTGACACACACAGACATACAGTAATAGCCAGAGACATAAGCACAGACACACAGTGACACACACAGACATACAGTAATAGCCAGAGACATAAGCACAGACACAGTGACACACACAGACATACAGTAATAGCCAGAGACATAAGCACAGACACATAGTGACACACACAGACATACAGTAATAGCCAGAGACATAAGCACAGACACATAGTGACACACACAGACATACAGTAATAGCCAGAGACATAAGCACAGACTCATAGTGACACACACAGACATACAGTAATAGCCAGAGACATAAGCACAGACACACAGTGACACACACAGACATACAGTAATAGCCAGAGACATAAGCACAGACACACAGTGACACACACAGACATACAGTAATAGCCAGAGACATAAGCACAGACACACAGTGACACACACAGACATACAGTAATAGCCAGAGATATAAGCACAGACACACAGTGACACACACAGACATACAGTAATAGCCAGAGACATAAGCACAGACACATAGTGACACACACAGACATACAGTAATAGCCAGAGATATAAGCACAGACACACAGTGACACACACAGACATACAGTAATAGCCAGAGACATAAGCACAGACACACAGTGACACACACAGACATACAGTAATAGCCAGAGACATAAGCACAGACACATAGTAACACACACAGACATACAGTAATAGCCAGAGACATAAGCACAGACACAGTGACACACACAGACATACAGTAATAGCCAGAGACATAAGCACAGACACACAGTAACACACACAGACATACAGTAATAGCCAGAGACATAAGCACAGACACACAGTGACACACACAGACATACAGTAATAGCCAGAGACATAAGCACAGACACACAGTGACACACACAGACATACAGTAATAGCCAGAGACATAAGCACAGACACATAGTGACACACACAGACATACAGTAATAGCCAGAGACATAAGCACAGACACAGTGACACACACAGACATACAGTAATAGCCAGAGACATAAGCACAGACACACAGTGACACACACAGACATACAGTAATAGCCAGAGACATAAACACAGACACATAGTGACACACACAGACATACAGTAATAGCCAGAGACATAAGCACAGACACATAGTGACACACACAGACATACAGTAATAGTCAGAGACATAAGCACAGACACACAGTGACACACACAGACATACAGTAATAGCCAGAGACATAAGCACAGACACACAGTGACACACACAGACATACAGTAATAGCCAGAGACAGAAACACAGACACATAGTGACACACACAGACATACAGTAATAGCCAGAGACATAAGCACAGACACATAGTGACGCACACAGACATACAGTAATAGCCAGAGACATAAGCACAGACACACAGTGACACACACAGACATACAGTAATAGCCAGAGACATAAACACAGACACATAGTGACACACACAGACATACAGTAATAGCCAGAGACATAAGCACAGACACATAGTGACACACACAGACATACAGTAATAGCCAGAGACATAAGCACAGACACACAGTGACACACACAGACATACAGTAATAGCCAGAGACATAAGCACAGACACAGTGACACACACAGACATACAGTAATAGCCAGAGACATAAGCACAGACACACAGTGACACACACAGACATACAGTAATAGCCAGAGACATAAGCACAGACACACAGTGATACACACAGACATACAGTAATAGCCAGAGACATAAGCACAGACACATAGTGACACACACAGACATACAGTAATAGCCAGAGACATAAACACAGACACATAGTGACACACACAGACATACAGTAATAGCCAGAGACATAAGCACAGACACATAGTGACACACACAGACATACAGTAATAGCCAGAGACAGAAACACAGACACATAGTGACACACACAGACATACAGTAATAGCCAGAGACATAAACACAGACACATAGTGACACACACAGACATACAGTAATAGCCAGAGACAGAAACACAGACACATAGTGACACACACAGACATACAGTAATAGCCAGAGACAGAAACACAGACACATAGTGACACACACAGACATACAGTAATAGCCAGAGACATAAACACAGACACATAGTGACACACACAGACATACAGTAATAGCCAGAGACATAAGCACAGACACATAGTGACACACACAGACATACAGTAATAGCCAGAGACATAAGCACAGACACACAGTGATACACACAGACATACAGTAATAGCCAGAGACATAAGCACAGACACATAGTGACACACACAGACATACAGTAATAGCCAGAGACATAAGCACAGACACACAGTGACACACACAGACATACAGTAATAGCCAGAGACATAAGCACAGACACACAGTGACACACACAGACATACAGTAATAGCCAGAGACATAAGCACAGACACATAGTGACACACACAGACATACAGTAATAGCCAGAGACATAAGCACAGACTCATAGTGACACACACAGACATACAGTAATAGCCAGAGACATAAGCACAGACACACAGTGACACACACAGACATACAGTAATAGCCAGAGACATAAGCACAGACACACAGTGACACACACAGACATACAGTAATAGCCAGAGACATAAACACAGACACATAGTGACACACACACAGACATACAGTAATAGCCAGAGACATAAGCACAGACACACAGTGACACACACAGACATACAGTAATAGCCAGAGACATAAGCACAGACACACAGTGACACACACAGACATACAGTAATAGCCAGAGACATAAGCACAGACACATAGTGACACACACAGACGTACAGTAATAGCCAGAGACATAAGCACAGACACACAGTGACACACACAGACATACAGTAATAGCCAGAGACATAAGCACAGACACACAGTGACACACACAGACATACAGTAATAGCCAGAGACATAAGCACAGACACACAGTGACACACACAGACATACAGTAATAGCCAGAGACATAAGCACAGACACATAGTGACACACACAGACATACAGTAATAGCCAGAGACATAAGCACAGACACAGTGACACACACAGACATACAGTAATAGCCAGAGACATAAGCACAGACACATAGTGACACACACAGACATACAGTAATAGCCAGAGACATAAGCACAGACACATAGTAACACACACAGACATACAGTAATAGCCAGAGACATAAGCACAGACACACAGTGACACACACAGACATACAGTAATAGCCAGAGACATAAGCACACACAGTGACACACACAGACATACAGTAATAGCCAGAGACATAAGCACAGACACACAGTGACACACACAGACATACAGTAATAGCCAGAGACATAAGCACAGACACATAGTGACACACACAGACATACAGTAATAGCCAGAGACATAAGCACAGACACACAGTGACACACACAGACATACAGTAATAGCCAGAGACATAAGCACAGACACATAGTAACACACACAGACATACAGTAATAGCCAGAGACATAAGCACAGACACACAGTGACACACACAGACATACAGTAATAGCCAGAGACATAAGCACAGACACACAGTGACACACACAGACATACAGTAATAGCCAGAGACATAAGCACAGACACACAGTGACACACACAGACATACAGTAATAGCCAGAGACATAAGCACAGACACACAGTGATACACACAGACATACAGCAATAGCCAGAGACATAAGCACAGACACATAGTGACACACACAGACATACAGTAATAGCCAGAGACATAAGCACAGACACATAGTGACACACACAGACATACAGTAATAGCTAGAGACATAAGCACAGACACATAGTGACACACACAGACATACAGTAATAGCCAGAGACATAAACACAGACACATAGTGACACACACAGACATACAGTAATAGCCAGAGACATAAGCACAGACACATAGTGACACACACAGACATACAGTAATAGCCAGAGACATAAGCACAGACACATAGTGACACACACAGACATACAGTAATAGCCAGAGACATAAGCACAGACACACAGTGACACACACAGACATACAGTAATAGCCAGAGACATAAGCACAGACACACAGTGACACACACAGACATACAGTAATAGCCAGAGACATAAGCACAGACACATAGTGACACACACAGACATACAGTAATAGCCAGAGACATAAGCACAGACACATAGTAACACACACAGACATACAGTAATAGCCAGAGACATAAGCACAGACACAGTGACACACACAGACATACAGTAATAGCCAGAGACATAAGCACAGACACACAGTGACACACACAGACATACAGTAATAGCCAGAGACATAAGCACAGACACACAGTGACACACACAGACATACAGTAATAGCCAGAGACATAAGCACAGACACAGTGACACACACAGACATACAGTAATAGCCAGAGACATAAGCACAGACACACAGTGACACACACAGACATACAGTAATAGCCAGAGACATAAGCACAGACACACAGTGACACACACAGACATACAGTAATAGCCAGAGACATAAGCACAGACACATAGTGACACACACAGACATACAGTAATAGCCAGAGACATAAGCACAGACACACAGTGACACACACAGACATACAGTAATAGCCAGAGACATAAGCACAGACACACAGTGATACACACAGACATACAGTAATAGCCAGAGACATAAGCACAGACACAGTGACACACACAGACATACAGTAATAGCCAGAGACATAAGCACAGACACATAGTGACACACACAGACATACAGTAATAGCCAGAGACATAAGCACAGACACATAGTAACACACACAGACATACAGTAATAGCCAGAGACATAAGCACAGACACATAGTGACACACACAGACATACAGTAATAGCCAGAGACATAAGCACAGACACATAGTGACACACACAGACATACAGTAATAGCCAGAGACATAAGCACAGACACATAGTGACACACACAGACATACAGTAATAGCCAGAGACATAAGCACAGACACAGTGACACACACAGACATACAGTAATAGCCAGAGACATAAGCACAGACACATAGTGACACACACAGACATACAGTAATAGCCAGAGACATAAGCACAGACACATAGTAACACACACAGACATACAGTAATAGCCAGAGACATAAGCACAGACACACAGTGACGCACACAGACATACAGTAATAGCCAGAGACATAAACACAGACACACAGTGACACACACACAGACATACAGTAATAGCCAGAGACATAAGCACAGACACACAGTGACACACACAGACATACAGTAATAGCCAGAGACATAAGCACAGACACACAGTGACACACACAGACATACAGTAATAGCCAGAGACATAAGCACAGACACATAGTGACACACACAGACATACAGTAATAGCCAGAGACATAAGCACAGACACACAGTGACACACACAGACATACAGTAATAGCCAGAGACATAAGCACAGACACATAGTGACACACACAGACATACAGTAATAGCCAGAGACATAAGCACAGACACATAGTGACACACACAGACATACAGTAATAGCCAGAGACATAAGCACAGACACATAGTGACACACACAGACATACAGTAATAGCCAGAGACATAAGCACAGACACATAGTAACACACACAGACATACAGTAATAGCCAGAGACATAAGCACAGACACATAGTAACACACACAGACATACAGTAATAGCCAGAGACATAAGCACAGACACAGTGACACACACAGACATACAGTAATAGCCAGAGATATAAGCACAGACACACAGTGACACACACAGACATACAGTAATAGCCAGAGACATAAGCACAGACACATAGTGACACACACAGACATACAGTAATAGCCAGAGACATAAGCACAGACACACAGTGACACACACAGACATACAGTAATAGCCAGAGACATAAGCACAGACACAGTGACACACACAGACATACAGTAATAGCCAGAGACATAAGCACAGACACACAGTGACACACACAGACATACAGTAATAGCCAGAGACATAAGCATAGACACATAGTGACACACACAGACGTACAGTAATAGCCAGAGACATAAGCACAGACACACAGTGACACACACAGACATACAGTAATAGCCAGAGACATAAGCACAGACACATAGTGACACACACAGACATACAGTAATAGCCAGAGACATAAGCACAGACACACAGACCTACAGTAATTAGTATGTAGGATAGCCTTATTCTTATCTCAGGTAATATTATGTAGGATAGCCTTATTCTTATCTCAGGTAATTGTATGTAGGATAGCCTTATGCTTGTCCCAGGCATTAATTAATATGTAGGATAGCCTATGCTTGTCCCATGCATTAATTAATATGTAGGATAGCATTATGCTTAACCCAAGCATTAAATAGTACAAAGGATAGCCTTATGCTTATCCCAGGTATTAAATAGTACATAGAATAACCTTATGTTTACCCTAGGCATTAATTAGTATGTAGGATAGCCTTATACTTATCCCAGACATTAAATCGTACAAAGGATAGCCTTATGCTTATCCCAGGCATTAAATAGTACAAAGGATAGCCTTATGCTTATCCCAGGCATTTAATAGTATATAGAATAGCCTTATGTTTACCCTAGGCATTAATTAGTATGTAGGATAGCCTTATACTTATCCCAGACATTAAATCGTACAAAGGATAGCCTTATGCTTATCCCAGGCATTAAATAGTACAAAGGATAGCCTTATGCTTATCCCAGGCATTAAATAGTATATAGAATAGCCTTATGTTTACCCTAGGCATTAATTAGTAAGTAGGATAGCCTTACGCTTAGCCCAGACATTAATTAGTATATAGGATAGCCTTATGCTTAGCCCAGACATTAATTAGTATGTAGGACAGCCTTATGCTTATCCCAAGTATTAAAAAGTAGAAAGGATAGCTGTATGCTTATTCTAGGCATTAATTAGTACGTAGGATAGCCTTACGCTTAGCCAAGACATTAATTAGTATATAGGATAGCCTTATGCTTAGCCCAGACATTAATTAGTATGTAGGACAGCCTTATGCTTATCCCAAGTATTAAATAGTACAAAGGATAGCTTTATGCTTATCCCAGGCATTAATTAGTACGTTGAACAGCCTTATGCTTATCCCAGGCATTAAATAGTACAAAGGATAGTCTTATTCTTATCTCAGGCATTAAATAGTACAAATGATAGACTTATGCTTATCCCAGGTATTAAATAGTACATAGAATAGCCTTATGTTTACCCTAGGCATTAATTAGTACGTAGGATAGCCTTATCCTTATCCCAGGCATTAATTATTAAGTAGGA
Source organism: Bombina bombina (assembly GCF_027579735.1). Lineage (NCBI taxonomy): Eukaryota > Metazoa > Chordata > Amphibia > Anura > Bombinatoridae > Bombina > Bombina bombina. The sequence continues at coordinate 128,371 of NC_069503.1, forward strand.
TAACCTTATGTTTATCCCAGGCATTAATTAGTAAGTAGAATAGCCTTATGGTTATTCTAGGCATTCATTTGTAAGTAGGATAGCGTTATGTTTTTCCCAAGCATTAATTTGTATGTAGGATAGCCTTATGCTTATCCCAGGCATTACTTACTATGTAGAATAGCCTTATGTTTATCCCAGGCATTAATTAGTACATAGGATATCCTTATGCTTATCCCAAGGCATTAATGAGTATGTAGGATAGCCTGATGTTTATCCCAAGGCATTAATTACTACGTAGTATAGCCTTATGCTTATCTCAGGCATTGATTAGTATGTAGGATAGCCTTATGCTTATCTCAGACATTAATTAGTATATAGGATAGCCTTATGTTTATCCCAGGCATTAATTAGTATGTAGGATAGCCTTTTGCTTATCCCAGGCATTAATTAGTATGTAGGATAGCCTTGTCAGTATATGGCCAGGTTATAATACAATTTATTTAATAATTATTCTTTAAAACAAACCCCCCTATAAAATGCATATACGAAACAATTAAAATCAATGTTGTATTCCTAAATTCTTTATATTAGTTAAAGTTATAAACACATTGAATTATATTTATAGGAACCATATATGAATCAAACTATACAAGCTTAAACTGTTACAATATTCTATACAAAGATCATAGAAATATACCTTTACAAATTGCCTTATTCACAATAATCTCCCAAATCATAGTTTCATTAAAATATCACAATGAGATACCAAGTTATGGTTTATTAACTTACAGACAAATACAATTAAGCTACTTAGCGCACAAATGATTCTATATAACTGTATTTAAAACACCAGAAATTATATATATTCTTAATGCAAACAGCCAGTTTATATGCCAATTTATCTGAACTGAAATAAATCCTTATTTATCTGCAATAAGGTAAATCTTAAAATATATCTATATAACTGCAACCTGACTATAGTCTTAGAATACCTTTGTCTAAAATATTAAAAATATAGAACAGTCATACATCACCAACATGAACCAAATTAAATGTGTTCCAGCTTTCCAAGTAGATTCAGGTCATCTCATATGAAGAAAGGTATTGCTTATAGTGACTGTGCCCCTAAAAATGGCAGCAAAGTTTTCAGACAAAAATACTTTTTTTTCTTTCTCCTTGCATGAGGTTATATCATGTGATATACCCCACCCTTTTCTTATTCTAATCATTGGTGATGTATGAGAGGCCCTTAACGGAGCTGTCTTTCCATTGGCCCTCGGAGCTTGTCCCTTTCATTGGTTCATTTGGATCTGCATATGTTCTAGCAGTCAATCCATTTGGCTGTCATACCATTTTTGAACCATAGGTGGCACCAGATACCCAGAAATGCAGTTTTACCATCAATGCTGCTACAGTTTAATTATCTAACCTATACATTTTTTATTTTATTTACTATAATTTTTAGTATTGATAAACTTATCTGGCCAATATATATCGGACCATATAGTGTCCTTTTTTCTGATCATTTTAATATGAAACATCAGTATTTTATTTATCATATTCTAGAAGATGTATTAAAAGTTGTATTTTTCAATCAATGAAATATATATGTCTATCTGACTTATTCTGTATATTAGCTTATTTGATATACTGGCACATATTTAATTTCCTAGTCACATCTTGTCTAGAAATCTCATCTTCACTTCAGTTCTTCCTGTAATGTTCACTAGATTTCTGGAAAACAAAGAAAAAATTTGTTTATCCTGAAATAACTTGTGTATTTATATATACTAATGTAGTTATTCAAATGTATTTCTCAGATCCATGGAATTATACATTTGTATGCAGTATTGAAAATTATACAAGTTTGTTTTTTAAAAAAAATGAATTTGAGAGTTACAATGCAAAACATGTATCTCTATTAGCCAGCTCGTCTGGGAGATGTATATTGGGGCTTAGGATGGGACAATTTATCACCCATATCTTAAGGGCTATTTCCTCTGAGTACGCTTGTACATTTCATTATTCTTATAGATGGACCGTCTGTTCCTTCCAGGGGTTCCTGTGATCTAAGTAATGAATCTTGGGCAGGAAACCCATTTATGGGCATATATCTGAGGGCTCCATATGTTAACATTTACTTTGAAGTGGCCCACTGGCCTTATCTTATACAAAGGTCTAAACCTTTTATTCTTTCTAAGATAACTATGAAAACAATTCTTTTGATGAATTTGGAACAAAGATTTGCAAGATTACAATGCATCCTATGTAACCAAGAAGAAGGGGGGTTGTTTTACCCAGCCAAAACCATCTGGCAGATTTGCTTGTATTCAGGGTACACAAACTGCAATGATTTGAGACTTTAAAGTCTCATACGTCTTTCATAAAAGTCTTCATGTTATATAGTTATAGAACTGTAATTTATAGTAAATAAACTGATGCAATCAGTTTCATATATAATCAATCCTGTGGTCTTATCATGTATAAATAATATATATATATATATCTATATAATATTTAATAACACTCACAGATATCCTGACATAAATCCCCCTTCCAATTTTCAATGGATGTAGTACACATGTATTGGAATTGGCTTACAGTCAGTGGTATTTGGTGAGTGTATTGACAGTATGCATTATAGACAGCCTTCTATGAAGAGAGTCCGTTATTTTTGAGCCCTTATGCTCACTAGCTAGGCATCTTTAAACTACAATATGTCTAATGTATTTGGGGATATGATATTTCATTTTCCCTCTATGACTTGTAGTTGCGATCTAGGATGGGATGCTCGAAACTGATTAATATGGACCCATTTATCCATAAAAGTATCGTTTTTAGGGATCCTAATTTTATAGGCGACTGGACTGGAAATATTTTGTCAGTAATGGTTACCTCTTGATGACCTAGTCACTGGACCAATAAAATCAATTTGTATATCTGACCATGGCATTACCATCCCCCTTTTTTTCAATGGCGCTCTATGCGTTGGTGCAGTGGGTTGAAACTGTGGACAGATTAGACAACCTTGACAGTAGGTTTGAACATCCTTAAACATGTGCGACCAAAAGGCATAATCACGCAATATTTCATACATTAATTTGGCGCCACGATGACCAAATGTGGGGACATCATGGGCATGTTGAAGCATGAAACCTCCGAACTTGGTGGGTACCACCCATTGCTGGATGCCAGTTTAGGAGGTTCTAATTAATAAACCATACTGTAACTTGAATTGTGATCTGGATTTCTTTAAGATTCTAAGATCTTCCTTACCAATACCGTCCTCTTTTGAGATGGGGTTGCTTTCTGGATCTTCTATGTGTTTATAGAAGATGCCTACAATGGGGTCTTCTTTTTGACTAGTGATCAGGTCCTCACTAGGAGAATCCTGACACCATTGTACCAGGTTAGGCTCACTCTGTTGTTTAGCCTGGTTTCTGGTAATGGCTTCTACCTGAATTGCACCCATTAAGTGGTCAATATTAAGGAGTTCTCCAGTTATGGCTCCTTGTTTGGCTAATGAATCCGCAAGATCATTGCCTTCCTTATCAGGACCTAGAACCCTGGAATGACCCTTGGTCTTTTTCCAGTGTATGGTTAACCCATTGGACACCACTAGATTATCAATCTTGCAGAACAACTTGCCATGTTTGACTGGTTTGTTGTTAGTTTTCTGCATGCCATTTCTTTTACAAGTTGGCAGGTATTCAACAAAACTGTCAAGCACGTAATTTAAGTTAGTAATGATCACAAAATTATGAATACCGTGTTCAATAGCCGTTTCAATAGTTTTTAGAACAGTGAGTTCTGCAACTTGACTGGATCTTGGACCAATGTTGAAACCTACAGAAATGTTTGGGAATCCATTTGCCCAGGTTATACCAATGCCAGCAACTAATCTGTGGTCATTATCAATAGTGGCATGGTAAGAACAACCATCAACATATACCCAAGGTAATGTTTGACAATGGTCCTCGTATATTTTATATGGGGAAAGCAATGGTTCCTCCAGGAAATTATCTTCTGATAACTCTTCCCATGATCCTTAGCAGTACAGTCGTGGAGCTCAGCAAGCCCCTGTGTGACTGGATTCTTTTTATTTTGTTTGTAGCGAATTTCTAAAGGCCAGCCTTGTAAGGAAAGATTCCAAGCTGTTATGCGGCTATTAGACAAATTCCCATCTCTTATTCTCTCACTTTGCAGATACAGCATAGGCTGGTGGGCCATTTCTACAATAATTTTCTCGCCCTGAAATTTTGTAGAGCACAGTAGATAAGAGGGCTTTTTCACAATCGCTAAATTTTATTTCTACTGGGGATAGAACCTTGCTCGCATAAGCAATGACTTTGCCTAAATTATCATGCTTTTGGTACAAAACATCACTCATGCTTATATCTGTGTAACCTGTCTCTAAGTAGAAAGGTTTACCACCTTCAGGGTATGCTAAGCAAGGTGCTTGAGTGAGTTTTCTCTTCATCTCTCTGATGGCTGTCTCTTGAGACTCACTCCAGTGCCATTTCACATCCTTCTTTAGAAGAAGTAGTAGTGGTTTAGCTAATTCTGCATAATTATCAATAAATTTGTGAGAATTATTTGTCATACCCAGGAATGATCTCAATTCCTTTAAGTTATGGTTAATACATCGCCGTCTAAGGAAATATTTGCTATCTTTCCAGGCGAAATTTTAAAAGTATTACCATCACTTAGAGTCTGATCATCTATTTGTAGGATAGTGATTTCAGGTATAGAGTCATTCCTGAAATGAATCTCCATATCATCTGGCTTCTCTTCCACCACGTGACAGTTATTTCGGGTGCGAGTTATACCGGATCTCTCATAATTAATAGGCCTTTTTACTTGTGACCAAATTACAGTATTTATGCAATCAATTATGGTGCTTAATCGCTTCAGGAGATCACTACCAATAATTAAACGATCAGTTGACAGATCCACTATAATGACAGGGTGTCTTATTACCCTGTTCCCCAGTCTTAGCTTTAACCAGGCCGTACCATAGACTTGAGAGAGTCACCCCCAACACCTATCAGTGAACCATCAAATTCTTTTATCTTAGATTTGTGGGGTGTTGGCTCATTTAGCTGTGTGTAGTACCTGTGGGATAAAATAGTTGCCTGAGATCCAGTATCCATTAATCCTATGTCAGGGTTGGAGACTGAATCCTGGAGCTCAGCTAATACATAATATCTCCCTGCAGTTTCTACCATTTCACACATAAAATTGGCATGATTACACAATTGTGAGCTTCGCCACGTGTTACCTGTATTCGCCATGTTACCTGAGGCAGAAGAACTCTCATTCTTACCGGTCCCCTCTTCTATAATAGGGCCGGCCGGATTCCTGTGTACTGCATCTGTGGAAATAAAGTTAAAGGGAAATTGAACCCAACTTTTTTCTTTCGTGATTCAGATAGAGCGTGCAATTTTAAGAAACTTTCTAATTTACTCCTATTATCAAATTTTCTTAATTCTCTTGGTATTTTTATTTGAAAAGCAAGAATTGTATTTTTAGATGCCGGCACATTTTTGGTGAACAACCAGGGTTGTTCTTGCTGATTGGACAGCACCAATAAACAAGTTGTTACAGAAGCATTAGTTATTTTGTTGTGAAGAGCTTATTTCCCAGCAGCAATGCCTGAACCAGCCAAGCCAGCGCCTAAGAAGGGCTCCAAGAAAACCGTAACAAGTATCATTTCATAAAGAGTTAACTTTTTTTCAGCTTTTAGAAACTATTGTCTAATCACCTCTGGAGCCAGACTGCTAATTGATAAGATGAACTTGTAAACTTGTTATCTTAAGTACTGTAATCCTATTGTGGCCTGTCAAAGGACAGTGCTCTCTATCTAAATGTGTGATGGGGGATTTTGTGCTCCCCCCCCCCCCCTGGGAGTGCCCTGTGTGCATGTAACCTTAATAAAAAGCAGGCTGGGCATCCCAGTCCTGAGTTCTTGTTTGACCCTCAATCGCAGCGTTGACTCGTTTTTGTGGGCAGAAGGGTATCCTAGCTGTACTGCAGCTAAGGGAGATTATTCTATATTTGCGAGACTCATATAGAATACTATGGAAAGCAGCTTCTCCCCTCTTTAGCAATAGGGATCCAGGCTACTAAGCGGTCCATCTCTCAGCGAGACTAAGGGTAACCGTAACATTTGGCGGCAGCGGCGGGATTTTCCTGGATTTCCTAGGAGAGGTACAGAACGGATGGAGAGCGCTTACGAAAAATTGAAGCGTACAACCCTAAAGGATTTACTTGAAAGCAGAGGGGGGTATGCCAGCAACCGGCCGAGGAGAGAGCTGATCGCAGAATTGACCGAACTGGATCAGAGCTTCACAATGGCGGAAACACCGACCACGATTAGTGACGAAAAAACCAGGATTGTTCGGGAAAGGCTCTCATTATACGGGCCGAACCCCTCCATGGAATTGGTACAGCAGTTGATGGCGGAGGCGGACGAGGATATACGAGAGACTCGAGCCCACGAACTCAACCTAGCGAACGCACACCGCAATGCTGAAGCCCCGCAGGTAATCATCCCTGTCGAAAATGCTGGGAGGCCCAAGATACCCTATGCGGCATTTCGACCCTTCCTAGAGAGCGAGACAGGGATTGATGAATATTTGGCGGACTTCGAAAGGCAATGTGCCCTGCACCAGATTCCCAACAGAGAGTGGCCCACGATATTGTCTGGGAAACTATCCGGGCGAGCCCTGGAAGCCTTTCGTACTCTGGGTGCTGAGGAAGTGACACAGTATGAGCTAGTTAAGGAGACACTGTTGCGACGGTACGCTGTAACTCCGGACACGTATCGCCGACAGTTTCGGGGCACGAAAAAGAAGCCTAACGATACCCATATGGAATGGGCGCACCGAATGCGGAGAGCGGCAAATCACTGGCTGAGCGGAAGTAAAGCGGTGACTGGGGAGGAAATTTTACAATTGTTTCTCTTAGAACATTTTTATAATGGCATGGAACAGCAAGGGAAGGAATGGCTGCGAGACAGGCGGCCTTCTACCTTAGAAGAAGCAGCCAAATTGGCCGATGAACATTATGACTCCCGTCTTCACGAACCCATGAACTACCGAGCTCCAGCACGGGTCGAACCTAGAGAGGTTTACCGTGCACCCCCTCGTGCTGAATTCCGAGCCCTGGTGCCCACAGGGCCCGTCCGACACTCAGGACCACACAATAACAGCTCTGAGCGTCCCAGACCGACTTGCCACCGATGCAAGCAACCAGGGCATTTCATGGCTAGCTGCCCCCTTAATACGCACCAGACACCCAGGAATTACAATTACCCCTCTGGGTCCTATCGTCCGGCCCGGGCCCTCTGTGTTAACCAAGAGGCCCCTATGGAGGGATATGTGGGGCCGCTTCACGAGGTGGACCCTGTATATGCTGCCTCAGATAACCGCCAGCACCATCGGCAGAAGGTATGGCTCGAGGGGCGATCTACAGAGGGATTGAGAGACACAGGGGCTACTATCACGCTGGTACAGAGTCATTTGGTGCCAGAGCACAAGCGATCCGGACAGACTGTGGCAGTTAGAGTGGCGGGGGGGGATGTGTACAAAATTCCAACAGCTCAAGTGCATCTTGATTGGGGAGCGGGAAAGGGGGCTGTGAACGTGGGCATAATGGATAATTTACCTGCCGAAGTACTACTGGGCAACGATTTGGGCCCCATGACTTCTGCCTATGCTCCAGTATGCAACAACGAGGCGGACCCAGTGACTACACGGGCCCAAGCCCGGATGGAGCGAGAGCTCTCACCAGTGCGGGAGACACAGGTAAGACCTACCCCGACCTTGCCTGACATGTTAGGCCCCATACCCTGGGACACCCCAGATGCTTTCGAGACAGAGTCTAAGACTGACCCGACTTTACAAAAGTACCGGGAACGAGCAGAGACCGGAGGGGGCGGGGCAGATAACGAAACATTCTTATGGGAAAAAGGGAAAATATACCGCTGGACAGAGAAAAGGGGACAGCGTAGGCGACAGCTGGTAGTGCCCCACAAATACCGTCAAGAAATCCTCAAGATAGGCCACGACATCCCCTTAGCAGGCCACCTAGCCGTAACCCGTACCCTACACCGCATTACTCACACGTTCTTTTGGCCAGGGGTGCACGCTGACGTTAGAACTTACTGTAACACCTGCGATGTGTGTCAACGAGTAGGAAGGCGAGGCGATCACCCTAAAGCCCATCTAGTAAATATGCCCATTGTAGAGGAACCCTTCAGCCGGGTTGCTATTGACCTAGTGGGACCACTGGCTACCCCTAGTCCCTCCGGTAAGCGCTACATTCTTACCGTAGTGGACTACGCTACCAGGTACCCAGAGGCTGTCGCCCTATCCAACATACAAGCGGATACGGTAGCGAATGCACTAGTACAGGTGTTCTCCCGGGTAGGATTTCCAAAAGAAATCCTATCCGACCGAGGCACCCAATTTACGGCTGAATTGACCCAACAACTCTGGCAGGTTTGCAAAATTAAGTCCCTCCTGAGCTCCCCATACCACCCCCAGACGAACGGGCTGTGTGAGAGGTTCAATGGGACCCTCAAGCAAATGCTCAAGACGTTCACTCAGGAATACCGAGACTGGGACCGCTTCCTGCCGCACCTCCTATTTGCTTATCGGGAGGTGCCCCAGGAAACGACAGGGTTCTCTCCCTTCGAGTTGCTCTACGGAAGAAAGGTACGGGGACCCCTAAACCTGATCCGGGAGCACTGGGAGGGAGAGATGGAGGCTGACGGTGTCCCCATTGTGCCATACGTGCTGGAACTCAGGGACCGAATGGAGCAATTAGCCAAATCCGTGCGGGCTAATCTCCAGTTGGCCCAGAGAAGACAGAAAGTATGGTACGATCGGGGGGCCCGAAAGAGAATCTTCACCATAGGACAAAAGGTGTTAGTACTTAAGCCGGTGAAGACAGACAAATTGCAGGCGTCCTGGCAGGGTCCCTACCAGATCGTAGAGAAAAGGGGAGACACCACTTATGTGATAGCTAGCTGCCATGACAACAATCTTAGAAAGACATTCCATGTAAACATGCTCAAGGAATATTTTGAGCGACCAGAGAACGTGACGGCCGTATGTTGTTCCCCTCAGGAAGACCCTGACAGTCTACCCATTCCAGACCTATTAGAAAAGAGTCTCCCCACAGGTATAGTGGCTCAGGTTCAGATAGGAGACCGACTTAGCCCCACTGAAAGGGAGCAGCTCAGCCAACTCCTCCAGTCCAAACACCTCACCTTCTCCCCGAAGCCAGGGTACACTACTTTAACCACCCACCAGGTAGATACTCCGGGACAAGCTCCCTTGCGCCAGGCTCCGTACAGAATCCCCGAAGCAGTTAGGACAGGAATGAAGAAGGAGATCGATGAGATGCTCCAGCTCAGGGTAATTGAGCCCTCCGATAGTCCCTGGGCCTCCCCAGTTGTCTTGGTGCCCAAGAAAGATGGGACCACCCGGTTCTGCGTAGACTATCGGAGGCTCAATGAAAAAACCGTGACGGACGCTTACCCTATGCCCAGGGTAGACGAGCTACTCGATCGTATAGCCAGGGGAAATTACCTGACCACTATTGACCTCTGCAAAGGTTACTGGCAGATTCCCCTGGCCCCGGAGGCTATCCCCAAGTCGGCATTCGTCACCCCATTCGGCTTATATCAGTTTAGGGTAATGCCGTTTGGGATGAAGAATGCCCCAGCTACATTCCAGCGCTTGGTGGATAGGCTCCTGGATGGCTTCCAGAGTTTTGCTTGCGCCTACCTGGACGACATAGCGATCCACAGTGAGTCCTGGGAGGACCACTTAGCTCATGTAGGAATGGTTCTGGATCAGATCCGGGCTGCTGGCCTGACTCTGAAGCCAGAAAAATGCCACTTTGGGATGGCCGAGGTACAGTACCTGGGTCACCGGGTGGGGTGTGGAAAGCAGCGACCAGAGCCGGCCAAGATAGAAGCTGTCGCCAATTGGCCCACCCCCATCACTAAGACTCAGGTCCTAGCCTTCCTGGGCACGGCAGGGTACTATAGACGGTTCGTACCAGACTACAGCACACTTGCCAAACCCCTGACTGACTTGACCAAGAAGAACTTACCTCGACAGGTCCTGTGGTCTCCCCACTGTGAAACGGCTTTCCAGGCTCTCAAAAATGCTCTAATTAACGCTCCTGTCTTGGCGGCCCCAGCCCTTAACAAACGTTTTATCGTCCATACAGATGCTTCCATGTTTGGGCTGGGAGCCGTCCTCAGCCAAGTAGGTGAAGATGGAGGGGAGCATCCAGTTGCCTACATCAGCCGGAAGCTCCTGCCCCGCGAAGTCAGCTATGCAGCGGTCGAAAAGGAGTGTTTGGCTTTGGTGTGGGCATTAAAGAAATTGACTCCCTATTTATATGGTCAGGAGTTCACTCTGGTCACTGACCATAACCCGTTGGTGTGGCTGAACCGGGTCTCTGGAGATAACGGCAGGCTATTACGTTGGAGCTTATCGTTGCAACCCTTCAATTTCACCATTACTTACAGACCTGGGAAACAGAATGGCAACGCCGACGGGTTGTCCAGACAAACCGACCTCAGCCCCGCATAACCAGCGGTCTGGACAGCCTTAGTCTGCCCCGAAAAGGGGTCAGACCGTGTCTGCCAGAGTGTTCCACAGAAAGGGAGCACTGTTACAGAAGCATTAGTTATTTTGTTGTGAAGAGCTTATTTCCCAGCAGCAATGCCTGAACCAGCCAAGCCAGCGCCTAAGAAGGGCTCCAAGAAAACCGTAACAAGTATCATTTCATAAAGAGTTAACTTTTTTTCAGCTTTTAGAAACTATTGTCTAATCACCTCTGGAGCCAGACTGCTAATTGATAAGATGAACTTGTAAACTTGTTATCTTAAGTACTGTAATCCTATTGTGGCCTGTCAAAGGACAGTGCTCTCTATCTAAATGTGTGATGGGGGATTTTGTGCTCCCCCCCCCCCCCCTGGGAGTGCCCTGTGTGCATGTAACCTTAATAAAAAGCAGGCTGGGCATCCCAGTCCTGAGTTCTTGTTTGACCCTCAATCGCAGCGTTGACTCGTTTTTGTGGGCAGAAGGGTATCCTAGCTGTACTGCAGCTAAGGGAGATTATTCTATATTTGCGAGACTCATATAGAATACTATGGAAAGCAGCTTCTCCCCTCTTTAGCAATAGGGATCCAGGCTACTAAGCGGTCCATCTCTCAGCGAGACTAAGGGTAACCGTAACACAAGTGCTGTCCATGGTACTGAACCAACAATTTGCTGGCTCCTTAGCATAGATGCCTTCTTTTTCAAATAAAGATAGCAAATGAAGAACAATTGATAATAGAAGTAAATTAGAAAGTTGCTTAGAATTGCATGCTCTATCTCAATCATGAAAGAAAAAAAATTGGGTTCAGTGTCCCTTTATTATTATTATTATTATTATTATTATCGGTTATTTGTAGAGCGCCAACAGATTCCGCAGCGCTGATAAGAGAATACTGCAAAGGAAGAGATTGGTTAGAGCTTTCAGGCTGAGGTTGCTCGTCATCACAGCTAAATCGTCAGTTTCCGGTCTGTAGGGAGAGAATATGATTAGTACCATTATTGACATTTATTATTCCATTTGGTATATTTCTCCCCCTTGTCTCAGGTAATACTGCAGTATTTATGACTGTGTCTGTGGCCCACTGCTGGCCACTGGCTGTACCCCTTAACAAGGATTATTAGGGTGCTGAGCAGTAAAAGCTTGACTCATATTAGTAAATAGTGTACATAATTGACTAACTTGTGTACTGAGTTGGCCCACTTGAATGGACAAGCTATCTTTACCCATGGACCGATTTTTTTGATATCCCAGGGTATTGATTCCTGGATCCTTGGGATCCCTCAGAATCATAGCTATTGTTCCTATTTTGATGCGGTTGTCTTTGGGGTTCAACTTGTTCAGCGTTAATATTTTAGGGAGCACTATTTACATGGGGTGTCTGGTTACCCTGAGAGTATTTTCACCACTTTTGTTATTTATTTTTACGGGGATACGATAACCTTGTGAGTATTCAGCTCTTTGGGAATAATTATTTACCTGGTTATGCCCCCATGTATATTCTCTCTGTGCCTCAGCCTGTGTCGGGGGAGGGCCAGAATTAAAACTTTGTGGGGATGGCCTGTTTTCTTGGGCCACCTCTGCATAGGTTTTCTTGTTAGACTTCAAATTGAGGGGGCTAGGTGACACCCTAGTTTCTGCCACAATTGTGGGGCTGGACCGTGGTTCCTTTTTAACCCCCTGTTCACTGGACTGCTGAATAGAGCATAACTTTGTACTCACTTTGATCAGCCAGTCCAGTGAGCAGTGCTCATCAAAATCTCTAGCCAAATTAAGTTTGATGTGCATGGGAAATGCTTCGTAAAATAAATTCACAAATTCTGAGCTTTCAAATATGGGGTAATCTTTGGCCACACTGTACACACTTTTTAGTACAGAAAGGAATTTAATTGGGCTTTAATTCGCGCCACATTTCAAACCGTATACAGCTATTTTCGCAGCGGTTTTAGTGCGATATTGCTCAATTTCTTTTCTGCACTGATTTCACTCCAGGAATGACTATTCATATCCTTTAGTGAAGCAAAGAATTTGTGATGTTTACCTTCAAATACCCAGGGCAGAAATTAAATTTTTGACTGCTCACTAGTAACATTCATAATGGATAAAGCATTTTCATAAGTCGCTAAGTGGTCAATTATAGAATTGGTTCCCTTGTTGGAAAACTTAGGTACTGCACCACTTAAAAATGTAATTATTTTAGGGGTGTCATACCTTATTAGATGTATCTCGGGCTTTCCTAGGGACCTTATTTTTGGGACTGGAGCACCCCCTATCTGTCCTTCTGCTATGGGGAGAACCCTTACGCATATTAGCATTATGGGGGCTATTTGGGTAGCTAGCTCCGCCCTCTGACTCACTATAATCACTGTCCTCACCCTCTGAAGTGTAGCAGTTCTCTGAATTTAAAACATAAGGTGATTGTCTATGTGGGAAGTTTATCTCTGAGCCAATCAGTGACGTGTGTTTAAATTCTTCCCAAAAGTTCTCTAATTCATTTCTGATGTATTCCTTAATGGAGTTAGAATTATCTGCATTATCCTCATTGCTAATAGAGGGGTTTTCATTATGACGATATTGTCTTTTTAATTCACTAACGGCTAGATTACGAGTTTTGCGTTATGAGGGGTGCAGTGCTAAATTGCACAGTATTGTCACCGCTCACTTCCCTACAGCGCTGGTATTACAGGTTTTCATAAACCCGGCGTTAACAGGCAAGAAGTGAGCGTAAAGCAAAATTGAGCTACATACCGCACTCCAACACCAGTGCTGCTGAAAGCTGCGGTCAGCTGGTTTTATGTGTCTCGTGCACGATTTCCCCATAGACATCAATGGGGAGAGCCAGCTGAAAAAAAGTCTAACACCTGCAAAAAAGCAGCGTAAAGCTCCATAACGCAGCCCCATTGATTCCTATGGGGAAACAAAATTTATGTTTACACCTAACACCCTAACATGAACCCCGAGTCTAAACACCCCTAATCTTACACTTATTAACCCCTAATCTGCCGCCCCGACATCGCCGACACCTACATAATGTTATTAACCCCTAATCTGCCGCTCCGGACATCGCCGCCACTATAATAAACATATTAACCCCTAAACCGCCGCACTCCCGCATCACAAACACTAGTTAAATATTATTAACCCCTAATCTGCCGCCGCTAACATCGCCGCCACATACCTACATTTATTAACCCCTAATCTGCCACCCCCAACGTCCCCGCCACTATACTAAATTTATTAACCCCTAAACCTAAGTCTAACCCTAACCCTAACACCCACTAACAAATATAATTAAAATAAATCTAAATAAAACCTACTATTAATAACTAAATAATTCCAATTTAAAACTAAATACTTACCTATAAAATAAACCCTAAGCTAACTACAATAAAACTAATAGTTACATTGTAGCTGGCTTAGGGTTTATTTTTTATTTTACAGGCAACTTTGTATTTATTTTAACTAGGTAGAATAGTTAGTAAATAGTTATTAACTATTCACTAACTACCTAGCTAAAATAAATACACATTTACCTGTAAAATAAAACCTAACCTGAGTTACACTAACACCAAACCTTACGCTACAATTAAATAAATTACCTAAATTAAACACAATTACCTAAATTACAAAAACAAACAGACAAACACTAAATTACACAAAATAAAAAAAGAAATGATCAGATATTTAAACTAATTACACCTAATCTAATAGCCCTATCAAAATAAAAAAAGCCCCCCCAAAATAAAAAATAAATAAAAAATCAGTTTTATATATAATGAATCCTGTGGTCTTACCATGTATAAATAATATATATATATATATATATATTTGGTGTACGATCCGATATGCAGCGTCGCCCGCAAAAGCCGGCGACGCCAAATTTTGCGCTGGTTTGGTATCACATATACGGCGTAACATAGAAGTTACACTCGTATATTTCACCCTTCGGCCGAAGTTTTTTGGCCCATAGAGTGATATACCAAACCCGCGCAGTTTGGTATCCAATATACAGCGTAAGGACTTACGTGGCGAAAATAAAGAAATCTTACTCCATTTTCGCCTCGCCACAAATTGCAGGCGTAGTAAGCCTTACGCTGAGTATTGGAGCCCCGTAACTCCCTAAACTGCCTGCAAAATAAAACCTAACACCTAACGCATGCGCAATGTCTATCTACCTGTCAACCGCAATCCCCCACCGCAATCTTTAATAAAGTGCTTATCCCCTAAACCGCCGCCACCTACATTAAAATGATTACCCCCTAATGTGAACCCCTGCCCCGCCGCCAGCTACATTAAAATGATTACCCCCTAATATGATCACCCTACACCGCCGCCACCTATAATAACTACATTAACCCCTAATGTGAGCCCCCTACCCCGCCGCCACCTATATTTTATGTACTACCCCCTAATCTGACCCCTTTACACCGCCGCCACCTATATTAAATTTATTAACCCCTAATCTAATCCCCTTACACCGCCGCCACCTATATTAAATATATTAACCACTAAACCTAAGTCTAACCCTAACACCCCCTAACGTAATTATTATTAAAATAAATCTAAATAATATTAATATTATTAACTAAATTATTCCTATTTAAATCTAAATACTTACCTATAAAATAAACCCTAAGATAGCTACAATATAATTAATAATTATATTGTAGCTATTTTAGGGTTTATATTTATTTTACAGGTAACTTGGTATTTATTTTAACTAGGTACCATAGCTATTAAATAGTTAATAACTATTTAATAGCTACCTAGTTAAAATAATTACCAAATTACCTGTAAAATAAATCCTAACCTAAGTTACCATTACACCTACACTATCAATAAATTAATTAAATAAACTACAATTATCTAAACTAAAATACAATTAAATACACTAATCTATATTACAAAAAAAAAAAAAAGCACTAAATTACAAAAAAAGTTTACAAGAATTTTAAGCTAATTACACCTAATCTAAGCCCCCTAATAAAATAACAAAGCCCCCCAAAATAAAAAAATTCCCTACCCTAAACTAAATTACAAAAAGTAATCAGCTCTATTACCAGCCCTTAAAAGGGCCTTTTGTGGGGCATTGCCCCAAAGTAATCAGCTCTTTTACCTGTGGGAAAAAAAGAACACCCCCCCCCATTACAACCCACCACCCACACACCCCTACTCTAAAACCCACCCGATCCCCCCTTAAAAAAAACCTAAGTCTAACCCCTAAGTGGTCCTTACCTGTCCTGAAGACCGGCGGAGAAGGTCCTCTTCCAGGCGGCAACCTCTTCTTCTTCCAGGAACCAGCCGGCGCGGAGCGGAGGAGTTGAAGACCGATGACTGCGGAGCTGAAGACCGTCCTCTCTGGAACTGAAGACCGGTGATGCAGGAACTGAAGATCGGCAACGCTGGAACTGAAGACCAGAGCCATGGAGCGTGGAGGATCCTCTTCATACGATCTCCGCCGTACACTGAATAGGAATTCAAGGTACGCGATTAAAAATGGCTTCCCTTGAATTCCTATTGGCTGATTTGAGCCTTCAAATTCAAATCAGCCAATTGGATGAGAGCTACTTTAATTCTATTGGCTGATTTGAATAGCCAATAGAATAAGAGCTACTGTAATTCTATTGGCTATTCTAATCAGCCAATAGATTTACAGTAGCTCTTATTCTATTGGCTATTCAAATCAGCCAATAGAATTAAAGTAGCTCTCATCCGATTGGCTGATTTGAATTTGAAGGCTCAAATCAGCCAATAGAAATTCAAGGGACGCCATTTTTAATCGCGTACCTTGAATTCCTATTTAGTGTACGGCGGAGATCGTATGAAGAGGATCCTCCACGCTCCATGGCTCTGGTCTTCAGTTCCAGCGTCGCCGATCTTCAGTTCCTGCATCACCGGTCTTCAGTTCCAGAGAGGACGGTCTTCAGCTCCGCAGTCTTCGGTCTTCAACTCCTCCGCTCCGCGCCGGCTGGTTCCTGGAAGAAGAAGAGGTCGCCGCCTGGAAGAAGACTTCTCCGCCTGGAACAGGACCTTCTCCGCCGGTCTACAGGACAGGTAAGGACCACTTGGGGGTTAGACTTAGGTTTTTTTAAGGGGGGATCGGGTGGGTTTTAGAGTAGGGATGTGTGGGTGGTGGGTTGTAATGGGGGGGGGTGTTCTTTTTTTTCCCACAGGTAAAAGAGCTGATTACTTTGGGGCAATGCCCCACAAAAGGCCCTTTTAAGGGCTGGTAATAGAGCTGATTACTTTTTGTAATTTAGTTTAGGGTAGGGACATTTTTTTATTTTGGGGGGCTTTGTTATTTTATTAGGGGGCTTAGATTAGGTGTAATTAGTTTAAAATTCTTGTAATCTTTTTTTATTTTTTGTAATTTAGTGTTTGTTTTTTGTAATATAGATTAGTGTATTTAATTGTATTTTAGTTTAGATAATTGTAGTCTATTTAATTAATTTATTGATAGGGTAGTGTTAAGTGTAACAGTAACTTAGGTTAGGATTTATTTTACAGGTAATTTGGTAATTATTTTAACTAGGTAGCTATTAAATAGTTATTAACTATTTAATAGCTATTGTACCTAGTTAAAATAAATACCAAGTTACCTGTTAAATAAATATAAACCCTAAAATAGCTACAATGTAATTATTAATTATAGTGTAGCTATCTTAGGGTTTATTTTATAGGTAAGTATTTAGATTTAAATAGGAATAATTTAGTTAATATTATTAATATTATTTAGATTTATTTTAATAATAATTACGTTAGGGGGTGTTAGGGTTAGACTTAGGTTTAGTGGTTAATATATTTAATATAGGTGGCGGCGGTGTAGGGGGATTAGATTAGGGGTTAATAAATGTAATATAGGTGCGGCGGTGTAGGGGGATTAGATTAGGGGTTAATAAATGTAATATAGGTGCGGCGGTGTAAAGGGGTCAGATTAGGGGGTAGTACATATAATATAGGTGGCGGAGGGGTAGGGGGCTCACATTAGGGGTTAATGTAGTTAAAATAGGTGGCGGCGGGGTAGGGGGCTCAGATTATGGGTTAATGTAGTTATTATAGGTGGCGGCGGTGTAGGGTGATCATATTAGGGGGTAATATAGTTAATGTAGGTGGCGGCGGTGTAGGGGCTCACATTAGGGGGTTAGACATTTAATGTAGCTGGCGGTGGGGTCCAGGAGCAGTGGTTTAGGGGTTAATATATTTATTGTTAGGAGTGAGAGGGGGGATTGCGGATAGAGGGGTATACGTGTCGGGTTATTTTTGTGAGGCATGTTAAACAGTAACGGGAGAGACTCCAGAAATTTGTACTTACGCTTATTTCTGGACATCGCTAGTTTGTCCGACTTACGACACTTTAGCAACTGCCGGCACCATATATGTGATAGCTCGCTGTGCGAGCTGAAACTACGGGCGGTGCAGGTTTCCACGCTTGCGCCGAAACCTGCGCCGTATATCGGATGGCGCCCATAATATTTAATAACACTCACTGATATCCTGACAGTCTTATGCTTATCCCAGGCATTAATTAGTACATAGGATAGCCGTATGTTTATCCCAGGCATTAATTAGTATGTAAGATAGACGTATGTTTATCCCAGGCATTAATTAGTACATAGGATAGCCTTATGCTTATCCCAGTCATTAATTAGTACATAGAATAGCCGTATGTTTATCCCAGGCAGTAATTAGTACGTAGGATAGCCGTATGTTTATCCCAGGCAGTAATTAGTACGTAGGATAGCCGTATGTTTATCCCAGGCAGTAATTAGTATGTAGGATACGCGTATGTTTATCCCAGGCATTAATTAGTACATAGGATAGCCTTATGCTTATCCCAGGTATTAATTAGTATGTAGGATACGCGTATGTTTATCCCAGGCATTAATTAGTACATAGGATAGCCTTATGCTTATCCCAGTCATTAATTAGTACATAGGATAGCCGTATGTTTATACCAGGTATTAATTAGTACATAGGATAGCCTTATGCTTATCCCAGGCATTAATTAGTATGTAGGATAGCCGTATGTTTATCCCAGGCAGTAATTAGTATGTACGATAGCCTTATGCTTATCCCAGGCATTAATTAGTACATAGGATAGCCTTATGCTTATCCCAGGCAGTAATTAGTATGTAGGATAGCCTTATGCTTATCCCAGGCAGTAATTAGTATGTAGGATAGCCTTATGCTTATCCCAGGCAGTAATTAGTATGTAGGATAGCCTTATTCTTATCCCAGGCAGTAATTAGTATGTAGGGTAGCCTTATGTTTATCCCAGGCAGTAATTAGTATGTAGGATAGCCTTATGCTTATCCCAGGCAGTAATTAGTATGTAGGATAGCCTTATTCTTATCCCAGGCAGTAATTAGTATGTAGGGTAGCCTTATGTTTATCCCAGGCAGTAATTAGTATGTAGGATAGCCGTATGTTTATCCCAGGCAGTAATTAGTATGTACGATAGCCTTATGCTTATCCCAGGCATTAATTAGTACATAGGATAGCCTTATGCTTATCCCAGGCAGTAATTAGTATGTAGGATAGCCTTATTCTTATCCCAGGCAGTAATTAGTATGTAGGGTAGCCTTATGTTTATCCCAGGCAGTAATTAGTATGTAGGATAGCCTTATGCTTATCCCAGGTAATAATTAGTACGCAGGATAGTCTTATTCTTATCACAGGCAGTAATTAGTATGTAGGATAGCCTTATGTTTATCCCAGGCATTAATTAGTATGTAGGATAGCCTTATGCTTATCCCAGGCAGTAATTAGTATGTAGGATAGCCTTATGTTTATCCCAGGCATTAATTAGTATGTAGGATAGCCTTATGCTTATCCCAGGCAGTAATTAATATGTAGGATAGCCTTATGCTTGTCCCAGGCAGTAATTAGTATGTAGGATAGTCTTATGCTTATCACAGGCAGTAATTAGTATGTAGGATAGCCTTATGTTTATCCCAGGCATTAATAAGTATGTACGATAACCTTATGCTTATCCCAGGCAGTAATTAATATGTAGGATAGCCTTATGTTTATCCCAGGCAGTAATTAGTATGTAGGATAGCCTTATGCTTATCACAGGCAGTAATTAGTATGTACGATAGCCTTATGCTTATCCCAGGCATTAATTAGTACATAGGATAGCCTTATGCTTATCCCAGGCAGTAATTAGTATGTAGGATAGCCTTATTCTTATCCCAGGCAGTAATTAGTATGTAGGGTAGCCTTATGTTTATCCCAGGCAGTAATTAGTATGTAGGATAGCCTTATGCTTATCCCAGGTAATAATTAGTACGCAGGATAGTCTTATGCTTATCCCAGGCAGTAATTAATATGTAGGATAGCCTTATGCTTATCCCAGGCAGTAATTAGTATGTAGGATAGTCTTATGCTTATCCCAGGCAGTAATTAGTATGTAGGATAGCCTTATGCTTATCACAGGCATTAATAAGTACGTACGATAACCTTATGCTTATCCCAGGCAGTAATTAATATGTAGGATAGCCTTATGCTTATCCCAGGTGTGACGAGAGAGTGGGTGCCCAGGCTCACTGATGGAGGGTTGGACCCACATGCTTCCCCTTATTCTGTGTTTGGGGGCTTCCTCTTATGCTTGTATGACAATAACAGTGGTGTATTGCCATTTGTACAAATTATGTCACAGGCAAGTGTACAAAGAAAGCGTTTCACAGTCTCTGCTTAGAAGACTGATTTACATATCTGAGCAGGCTGCTTCATAGCAGAGAGTTAATTACTCATGGCAGTAAATCTTCTAGGGACAAAAGTGGTATCTGGTCCATCTATTACCCTCAGATCTGGCACTTCTATAGGTTAAGGAAATGACTGCATTTGTACATCCTCCGATCAAAAGGGTCCAGCTAGCCAGACTGACTATAATCTCAGCAGGTGATCAGGGGTGGGACTGACAGCTATTATCAGTGATGCCCCTCTGTGTGCTGGGTTATGATTGGTTGCTAAGATCATCACTAGGGGGCGTGTTGTGAGCTGACAAGAGAGGATGGGCAGTTTTCAAAACCACTTTCCGTGGGGAAAAAGAGTTATTCCAAGTTGCCTTAATTATACAGGGGTCAATAACCCAAGAGCTCTCTAAGGGACAATAACAAGACTGTGCAAGAGGACTATTTGTATTTACCTGGGTTCTACTGACTGTGGCTCATAGAACAGGGTAGTTTTTCTCCTAGCCCCAAAGTGAGAGTGTTCTTTCTGTACTTTGTGTAATTATATTTGTTTTCCTATTTTTAGTGAATAAAGTATATAGCATAATGCTTATCCCAGGCATTAATTAGTACGTAGGATAGCCTTATGCTTATCCCAGGCATTAATTAGTATGTAGGATAGCCTTATGCTTATCCCAGGCATTAATTAGTACGTAGGATAGCCTTATGATTATCCCAGGCATTAATTAGTATATAGGATAGCCTTATGGTTATCCCAGGCATTAATTAGTATGTAGGATAGCCTTATGCTTATCCCAGGCATTAATTAGTGTGTAGAATAGCCTTATGCTTATCCCAGGCATTAATTAGTATGTAGAATAGCCTTATGCTTATCCCAGGCATTAATTAGTATGTAGGATAGCCTTATGGTTATACCAGGCATTAATTAGTATATAGGATAGCCTTATGGTTATCCCAGGCATTAATTAGTATGTAGGATAGCCTTATGCTTATCCCAGGCATTAATTAGTATGTAGGATAGCCTTATGCTTATCCCAGGCATTAATTAGTATGTAGAATAGCCTTATGCTTATCCCAGGCATTAATTAGTATATAGGATAGCCTTATGATTATCCCAGGCATTAATTAGTATATAGGATAGCCTTATGGTTATCCCAGGCATTAATTAGTATGTAGGATAGCCTTATGCTTATCCCAGGCATTAATTAGTGTGTAGAATAGCCTTATGCTTATCCCAGGCATTAATTAGTATGTAGAATAGCCTTATGCTTATCCCAGTCATTAATTAGTATGTAGGATAGCCTTATGGTTATACCAGGCATTAATTAGTACGTAGGATAGCCTTATGCTTATCCCAGGAATTAATTAGTACGTAGGAAAGTTTTATGCTTATCCCAGGCATGAATTAGTACATAGGATAGCCTAATGCTTATCCCAGGAATTAATTAGTACGTAGGAAAGTCTTATGCTTATTCCAGGCATGAATTAGTACGTAGGATAGCCTTATGCTTATCCCAGGCAT
Source organism: Bombina bombina (assembly GCF_027579735.1). Taxonomy (NCBI): domain Eukaryota; kingdom Metazoa; phylum Chordata; class Amphibia; order Anura; family Bombinatoridae; genus Bombina; species Bombina bombina. Next base: position 150,196 of record NC_069503.1, read on the forward strand.
TAATTAGTATGTAGGATAGCCTTATGGTTATCCCAGGAATTAATTAGTACATACGATAACCTTATGCTTATCCCAGGCATTAATTAGTATGTAGAATATTTCAAAATGTTGTGTTCGACTAATACAGTGTAGTAATAGTGTCCATATAACTTTTGTGAACAACCCCTCATTAGGGGCCCCAACAAATGCGGGAATCACAGAGTTTACAGGAGTTTACAGGTGAAAAGAACCGTTCCTATAATATACACTTCAGACTTATGATATGCATAAACAGCGTGCTTACCACTCCGGTATCAATTGTTAACTGTATATTTCAGACAGTTCAGCTTGGTAGCAGGTATAAATGACTCAAAAATACTTTTTAGTAAACTGTCTGCCCTCCGGCATAGACGCTGTGTATACTTCACTGTTAGTTTCAACAGGTGAGTACCTGTGACGTACGCTGTCCTATATTAGAACTGTTGGAGCTCTCCTGAACTCGTATTAAACATTGACAAATATGCAACAAAGATTCACAGTTCAATCAATAGGATTTCAGTGAGAGAGAGAGATGATAAGTGAAATTTAAAAAGTCATTTTATTGAATTCGTAAAAACAGACCTGGCACAGCACATAGAAATCCCCACTGCTGACGCGTTTCCTGCCTCACGGGCAGTTCATCAGAGCATACAGAGATCACCTGAAGCTGCTGTTTTACACACACAGGTACACCAAGAGAGACCAATCACATAGAAGCTAGGTGAGTGTAAGAAAAAAACACCCACCCTTTAACTCCTTCGATTCCGTTAACATATTATACATTATTTAAATGTAACTGAACCAATTGGGTTCCTCAGGAAAAACAGCACAAAAAATACAAAATAGAAAACAAAGTTGATTTAAAATAAAAAAATCGAATGTTTAGAATAAAACAAGATTTGGGAACATTATAAATCATAACAATTTATCTATAGTTGTAACGTCTATAATCAAATGTTTCCGAATTGCTAAAATTTAATAATAGCAAAAGTGAAAACAAAAATATAAGTGAAATAACCCATTATTATTAAAGTATATAAGATGAATGCAAAATATTAACTGAGGGTCATCACCAAGACTATGTCAGTCAAGAATTGATTATAGAAAAAATAGACAAATAACTTTAAGCAGATGATTAGGCCAACTATTCAGTGTTTGATTATATATTCTTGAAAAGACACATACCCAGGCAACATTACTTATGGACTTAAAGAGACACTAAGTTCTAAAATTACATGAGTTGTAAAAGTATGTGAAAAATGTGTGAGATATCTTTACAAGGGGTTAGACTGGACAGGATAACATCTGTCTTTCTACAGTCTATAATCTATGAATATAGATCAACTCCTATCTATGAAAAGTTTGACATCACTAATTTTATTTATTCCCAATGGATGGCCTGTTTTTAAGGTGTGAATCCAAAAAATTTCTCTTTTTGATAGAGCCTGATATCTATCTCCTCCTCTAGCTCCCAATGTGACTTGCTCAATTCCTTGAAAATGAAAGTGAGCAAGTCCATTGGTATGTGTGAAAAAATGTTTTGCAACTGGAGTCTTTGGAACCTCTGCTTCCAATGACAGCAGATGCTCTCTTATACGATCTTTGAGGTTCCTTGAGGTAAGGCCAACATATTGAAAATTACAAAATGAGCAACTTATGAGATAGATAACATACACAGTATTACAATTGATCGATTCTCTTATTTTATAAGAAATCCCAGTCTGCATGGAAGTGAAACTATTGCCTACAAGTGCATATTCACAGCACTTGCAAGGTTTAGTACCACATCTGTGAAAGCCAATACTAGTTGGTAACCAATTATTTTTTGTATTCTCGCTGGATTTAACTTTGGAAGAGAAATTCTTTCTTATTTTGTCACCTATAGTATCAGATCTGCTAGCAACAAAATTACAATTACCAGATATCAATCTGAGATCAGCATCTCTCTCTAGCAATGGCAATCTTGTTTTGATTATGTTGCAGATATCTCCAAACTGTCTACTATATTTGGTGACAAAATTAATACCTTTTTTTTGGTTCGATCCATGATCAGAATTAGGGGTAGTGCGGTCTTTTAGTAAATTATTTCTATCAAAGCTTGACACCAAAATAGACTGTTTCTTTAGGGACTCTAGATCATAACCTCTAGCTACCAGACGCTCTGTTAAGTCATTGGCATGCTTCCAATAATCACTTAGATTAGTACAGTTGCGTCTAAGTCTGATATATTGGCCCTTTGGTATCCCCTTTTTTAAATGTTTAGGATGGGAAGAGTCTGCCCTAAGAATGGTGTTGCCACTTATTTCTTTCCTATACGATTCTGTGAATATTGTATGGCCGTCATTTTTAAGGTATATATCTAGATAAGGAATGCTACTGTGGGATGCACTGAACGTGAACCTAAGATTGCCATCATTGGAATTAAGATAATCTATAAAATGATTTAGTTCTCCCTCAGTGCCATCCCACACCAGCAAAATATCGTCTATGTACCTAGTATACATCTTAATGTTGTTATTAAAGGTGTTACTTTCACTGAAAATTTTGAGAATTTCAAAATTGGCCAAATAGAGGTTCGCATACGAGGGGGCAAACTTTGCCCCCATCGCAGTGCCCCTAAGTTGAATGAAAAATTCTCCATTGAAAATGAAAAAGTTTCTGTTCAATAGAAAGGAAGTAGCCATTAGAATAAATTCTATCAAATCAGCATTATACCCAGAATATCTATCCAGCATTTTTTTCATGGCATTTATCCCCAGATTATGCGGAATACACGAGTATAAAGAGATTACATCTATGGTGACAAAAAGAAAACTCTTTTTCCATTCAAAATTCTGAATCAACCTGATTAGATGCTTTGTATCTCTTAGAAACCCAGGTAGCGACTGCACAATTGGTTGTAACTGGGCATCAACCCATTGACCCAATTTCTCCCCCAGGGAACCAATCGCAGAAATGATTGGTCTCCCTGGGGGTTAACCAAAGATTTATGTATCTTAGGTAAAAATTTGAAAACCGGTACTCTTGGGTTCTCAACAAAGACAAAATCACATGTTTTGGTAGTGAGTATGGAGTTCTCCAGTCCCAAATCCAAAAGATGTCTCCATTCTTTCTGGAATTTAATTGTAGGATTAAATGTCATTTTTTTATAAGTATTGATGTCATCTAATTGCCTATAGGCTTCTTTTAAGTAATCAGTTTTATCTAAGACCACAATGGATCCCCCCTTATCTGAGTCAACAATCACTATGTCTTGGTTATTTTTTAAATTCATTAATGCCTGTGTCTCTTTATTACTTATGTTTTTATAAGTGTGTTTGCCTTTTTTTTCATCATTGATTACTTTCTCTGATAAAGAGATGAGGTCTTGTTCTAGAATAGAGTGGAAAAGCTCAATCACATCATTTCTAGCATTCACTGGATAAAAAACACTAGGTTTCGACTCTTTAATCAAACATTGTTTTGTATAACTACCAGTATCTAGATCAACATCTTGTAGCTCACACAAAGACACTATATCACAAAGATCTTTAAAATTACATGTGTCATTAACTGTAATAGCGTCTTTCTGTGTGCCACTAGGCTGATCATCAGTGCCTAGGTTTCTAAAATGTTTAGTTAAAGTAATTTTACGGACAAATTTATTAATGTCCAAAATTGTTTCAAATAAGTTGAAGTCTCTAGTTGGTGAGAAACCTAGTCCTTTACTTAGTACAGATATTTCATTAGGATTCAATGTGGTTGATGACAAGTTGATTATTTGTCGTTTTTGTTGTTTTTCTTCTTCCATTGTGTGCGTCGACTTGGGTATCTGGGTATCATTAATCCCGGTGCTGTATTTTCCTCTGGTTTTTCTTTTTGTTTTTCTTTTTTGTTGTTGATCACTGGATTCTCCCCGTTTTTTGGCTTAGCTCCTAGTTTAGAATCAGTATCTGTGGATGTTCTGATCGGTGTGGAAGTAGTAGGAACAGCTGGATCTATTGCAATCGTTGAGGATGAGCTTGTATTCGATTCACTTAAGCCTGCTGTACTTTCAAAGCTTGAAAAAGTGACTTTCCTTGAGTTCTTATCTTTGTTTTTATTTTGGTTGAAATTTTTCTGCTTATTATTCTTATTTCTTCGCATCTTCCTCTCAGTATTCCAGCTGTATACTACACCCAGTTCATAATCCTTACAATCTCTTTCATATTTTTTATATTTATGATCTGACAGCTCCACACTCAATTTCTCTAGAGTCTCATCTAGTTGATTTTGATAGGGTATTAGTTTTTCATCATCCTTGAATAACTCCAATTGTTTATCCATAGATTCTATTTCAACTAGGATGTTTTCTCTTTGTTCTTTTTTGAACTTCACCAATTTCTCCATTAATATCAGGGAGCAATCTGATAGAGATTCATTCCATGTAGACATAAATTCTGGGTATTCTCTATGAAATGCTGGAAACTTTTTCATTCTCAAACCTCTGGGAATTCTTTTCTCTTCCAGATATTGTTCTAAGAATTCTATGTCCCACCAGAGTTTTAATTCCTTGATATGTGTCTTTTCCTTGTTGGCAAAAAAAGTTCCCAAATCAGGTTTACTCTCATTATGTGCTGTGCCTTTAAGTAACTGTTCAAATCTCTCTCTCCTGTGTTTGTCGTTAAATGCAGCCATATTCGTTTCGTAGTCTTCTGTGTTAAACACTGTAAAGTCTCCACTGGAGATAAACTTATTTACAACAATATTTCAAAATGTTGTGTTCGACTAATACAGTGTAGTAATAGTGTCCATATAACTTTTGTGAACAACCCCTCATTAGGGGCCCCAACAAATGCGGGAATCACAGAGTTTACAGGAGTTTACAGGTGAAAAGAACCGTTCCTATAATATACACTTCAGACTTATGATATGCATAAACAGCGTGCTTACCACTCCGGTATCAATTGTTAACTGTATATTTCAGACAGTTCAGCTTGGTAGCAGGTATAAATGACTCAAAAATACTTTTTAGTAAACTGTCTGCCCTCCGGCATAGACGCTGTGTATACTTCACTGTTAGTTTCAACAGGTGAGTACCTGTGACGTACGCTGTCCTATATTAGAACTGTTGGAGCTCTCCTGAACTCGTATTAAACATTGACAAATATGCAACAAAGATTCACAGTTCAATAAAATAAGAGAATCGATCAATTGTAATACTGTGTATGTTATCTATCTCATAAGTTGCTCATTTTGTAATTTTCAATATGTTGGCCTTACCTCAAGGAACCTCAAAGATCGTATAAGAGAGCATCTGCTGTCATTGGAAGCAGAGGTTCCAAAGACTCCAGTTGCAAAACATTTTTTCACACATACCAATGGACTTGCTCACTTTCATTTTCAAGGAATTGAGCAAGTCACATTGGGAGCTAGAGGAGGAGATAGATATCAGGCTCTATCAAAAAGAGAAATTTTTTGGATTCACACCTTAAAAACAGGCCATCCATTGGGAATAAATAAAATTAGTGATGTCAAACTTTTCATAGATAGGAGTTGATCTATATTCATAGATTATAGACTGTAGAAAGACAGATGTTATCCTGTCCAGTCTAACCCCTTGTAAAGATATCTCACACATTTTTCACATACTTTTACAACTCATGTAATTTTAGAACTTAGTGTCTCTTTAAGTCCATAAGTAATGTTGCCTGGGTATGTGTCTTTTCAAGAATATATAATCAAACACTGAATAGTTGGCCTAATCATCTGCTTAAAGTTATTTGTCTATTTTTTCTATAATCAATTCTTGACTGACATAGTCTTGGTGATGACCCTCAGTTAATATTTTGCATTCATCTTATATACTTTAATAATAATGGGTTATTTCACTTATATTTTTGTTTTCACTTTTGCTATTATTAAATTTTAGCAATTCGGAAACATTTGATTATAGACGTTACAACTATAGATAAATTGTTATGATTTATAATGTTCCCAAATCTTGTTTTATTCTAAACATTCGATTTTTTTATTTTAAATCAACTTTGTTTTCTATTTTGTATTTTTTGTGCTGTTTTTCCTGAGGAACCCAATTGGTTCAGTTACATTTAAATAATGTATAATATGTTAACGGAATCGAAGGAGTTAAAGGGTGGGTGTTTTTTTCTTACACTCACCTAGCTTCTATGTGATTGGTCTCTCTTGGTGTACCTGTGTGTGTAAAACAGCAGCTTCAGGTGATCTCTGTATGCTCTGATGAACTGCCCGTGAGGCAGGAAACGCGTCAGCAGTGGGGATTTCTATGTGCTGTGCCAGGTCTGTTTTTACGAATTCAATAAAATGACTTTTTAAATTTCACTTATCATCTCTCTCTCTCACTGAAATCCTATTGATTGAACTGTAAATTTTTTTTGCATATTATGTAGAATAGCCTTATGCTTATCCCAGGAATTAATTAGTACGCAGGATAGTCTTATGCTTATCACAGGCAGTAATTAGTATGTAGGATAGCCTTATGCTTATCCCAGGCATTATTTGTATATAGGATAGCCTTATGCTTATCCCAGGCATTAATTAGTACGCAGGATAGCCTTATGCTTATCCCAGGCATTAAATAGTAAGTAGGATAGTTTTATGCATATCCCAGGTGTTAATTAGTACGTAGGATTGCCTTATGCTTATCAGAGGCATTAATTAGTGCATAGGATAGCCTTATGCTTATCCCAAGCATTAATTAGTATGTAGGATAGCCTTATGCTTATCCCAAGCATTAATTAGTATGTAGGATTGCCTTATGCTTATCCAAGGCATTAATTAGTACGTAGGACAGCCTTATGCTTATAATAGACATTAATTAGTATGTCGGATAGCCTTATACTTATCCCAGGCATTAATTAGTATATAGGATAGCCTTATGCTTATACCAGGCATTAATTAGTACATAAGATAGCCGTATGCTTATCCCAAGCATTAATTAGTACGTGGGATCGCCTTATGCTTATCCAAGGCATTCCTTAGTACGTAGGATAGCCTTATGCTTATCCCAGGAATTAATTAGTATGTAAAATAGCCTTATGCTTATCCCAGGCAATAATTAGTATGCAGGATAGCCTTATGCTTATCCCAGGCATTAAATAGTATGTAGGATAGCCTTATGCTTATCCCAGGCATTAATTAGTATATAGGATAGCCTTATGCTTATACCAGGCATTAATTAGTATGTAGGATAGCCTTATTCTTATCTCAGGCATTAATTAGTATATAGGATAGCCTTATGCTTATACCAGGCATTAATTAGTATGTAGGATAGCATTATGCTTATCTCAGCCATGAATTAGTACATAGGATAGCCGGATGTTTATCCCAGGCAATAATTAGTATGCAGGATAGCCTTATACTTATCCCAGGCATTAATGAGTATGTAGTTTAGCCTTATGCTTATCCTAGGCATTAACTAGTATGTAGGATAGCCATATGCTTATTCCAGGCATTAATTAGTATGTAGGATAGTATGCTTATCCCAGGCATTAGTTTGTATATTGGATAGCCTTATGCTTATCCCAGGTATTAATTAGTACTTAGGATAGACTTACGCTTATCCTTGGCATTAATTAGTATGTTGGATAGCCTTATGCTTATCCCAGGCATTAATTTGTATGTAGGATAGCCTTATACTTATCTCGGGCATTAATTAGTATGTAGGATAGCCTTATGCTTATCCCAGGCATTAATTTGTATGTAGGATAGCCTTATACTTATCTCAGGCATTAATTAGTATGTAGGATAGCCTTATGTTTATCCCAGGCATTAATTAGTATGTAGTATAGCCTTATACTTATCTCAGGCATTAATCAGTATGTAGGATAGCCTTATTTTGATCCCAGTCAATAATTAGTCTATAGGATAGCCTTATTTATTATTTATATTGCAAGACATTAATTAGTATGTAGGATAGTCTTATACTTATCCCAGGGACTAATTGGTACATAGGATAGCCTTATGCTTATCCCAGTCATTCATTTGTAAGTAGGATAGCCTTATGCTTATCCCAGGCATTAATTATTACGTGGGATAGCCTTATGCTTATCCCAGGCATTAATTAGTACATACGATAGCCTTATGCTTATCCCAGGCATTAATTAGAACATACGATAGCCTTATGCTTATCCCAGTCATTCATTTGTAAGTAGAATAGCCTTATGCTTATCCCAGGCATTAATTAGTACATACGATAGCCTTATGCTTATCCCAGGCATTAATTAGAACATACGATAGCCTTATGCTTATCCCAGTCATTCATTTGTAAGTAGAATAGCCTTATGCTTATCCCAGGCATTAATTATTACTTGGGATAGCCTTATGCTTATTCCAGGCGTTAATTAGTATGCAGGATAGCTTTATGTTTATCCCAGGCATTAATTAGTAAGTAGGATAGCCTTATGGTTATTTCTAGGCATTTAATTATTATTTATAAAATATTTTACTAGGAAGGATACATTGAGATTTCTCTCGTTTTCAAGTATGTCCTGGGATCACAAAACATTGCATTGATACAATGGGTACAATACAAAAACAATAATAATACACAATAGATGCAAACATTTTACATAGAGCAGGTACGAAATATTTAATCAACCATGACAGGAGCATTCTGTTAGTAGGATAGCGTTATGTTTTTCCCAGGAGTTAATTAGTTCTTAGGATAGCCTTATGCTTATCCTAGGCATTAATTAGTATGCAGGATAGCCTTATGCTTATCTCAGGCATTAATTAGTTTGTAGGATAGCCTTATGTTTTTTTTAAGTGTTAAATTTCTGGGATATGCATAAGGCTATCCTACTTACTAATTAACACCTAAAAAAAGCATAAGGCTATCCTACAAACTAATTAATGCCTGGGATATACATAAGGCTATCCTACATACTAATTACTGCCTGGGATATACATAAGGCTATCCTATGTACTAATTAATGCCTGGGATCAACATAAGGCTATCGTACATACTAATTAATGCCTGGGATAAACATAAGGCTATCCTATGTGCTAATTAATGCCTGGGATAAACATAAGGCTATCCTATGTGCTAATTAATGCCTGGGATAAACATAAGACTATCCTAAGTACTAATTAATACCTGGGATAATAAACATAAGGCTATCCTTTATACTAATTAATGCCTGGGATAAATATAAGGCTATCCTACATACTAATTATTGTCTGGGATATGCATAAGGCTATCCTACGTACTAATTAATTCCTGGGATAAACATAAGGCTATCCTACATACTAATTAATGCCTGGGATAAGCATAAGGCTATCATACATACTAATAAATTTCTAATAAATTTCTGGGATATGCATAAGGCTATCCTACTTACTAATAATTAGGTAAACATAAGGCTATCCTACATACTAATTAATACCTAATAGGTATTAATTAGTATGTAGGATAGCCTTATGTTTATCCCAGGAATTAATTAGTATAAAGGATAGCCTTATGCATATCCCAGGCATTAATTAGCACAAAGGATAGCCTTATGTTTATCCCAGGCATTAATTAGTACGTAGGATAGCTTTATGTTGATCCCAGGCATTAATTAACACAAAGGATAGCCTTATGTTTATCCCAGGCATTAATTAGTACGTAGGATAGCCTTATGCTTATCACAGGCAATGATTAGTGTATAGGATAGCCTTATGTATATCCTAGGCATTAATTAGTATGTAGGATAGCCTTATGTTTATCCCAGGAATTAATTAGTACGTAGGATAGCCTTATGCATATCCCAGACAATAATTAGTATGTAGGATAGCCTTATATTTATCCCAGGCGTTAATTAGTATAAAGGATAGCCTTATGTTTATTATCCCAGGCATTAATTAGTACATAGGATAGCTTTATGTTGATCCCAGGCATTAATTAGTACATAGGATAGCTTTTATGTTGATCCCAGGCATTAATTAGTACATAGGATAGCTTTATGTTGATCCCAGGCATTAATTAGTATGTAGGATAGCCTTATGTTTATCCCAGGCATTAATTAGTACGTAGGATAGCCTTATGTATATCCCAGGCATTAATTAGTATATAGGATAGCCTTATGTTTATCCCAGGCATTAATTAACACAAAGGATAGCCTTATGTTTATCCCAGGCATTAATTAGTATATAGGATAGCCTTATGTTTATCCCAGGCATTAATTAACACAAAGGATAGCCTTATGTTTATCCCAGGCATTAATTAGTATATAGGATAGCCTTATGTTTATCCCAGGCATTAATTAACACAAAGGATAGCCTTATGTTTATCCCAGGCATTAATTAACACAAAGGATAGCCTTATGTTTATCCCAGGCATTAATTAGTATGTAGGATAGCCTTATGCTTATCACAGGCAATGATTAGTGTATAGGATAGCCTTATGTATATCCTAGGCATTAATTAGTGTGTATGATAGCCTTATGTTGATCCCAGGCATTAATTAGTATGTAGGATAGCCTTATATTTATCCCAGGCGTTAATTAGTATGTAGGATAGCCTTATGTATATCCCAGGCAGTAATTAGTATGTAGGATAGCCTTATGTATATCCCAGGCAGTAATTAGTACATACGATAGCCTTATGCTTATCCCAGGTATTAATTAGTACATAGGATAGCCTTATGTTTATCCCAGGCATTAATTAGTACATAGGATAGCCTTATGTTTATCCCAGGCATTAATTAGTACATAGGATAGCCTTATGTTTATCCCAGGCATTAATTAGTACATAGGATAGCTTTATGTTGATCCCAGGCATTAATTAGTATGTAGGATAGCCTTATGTATATCCCAGGCAGTAATTAGTATGTAGGATAGCCTTATGTATATCCCAGGCAGTAATTAGTACATACGATAGCCTTATGTTTATCCCAGGCATTAATTAGTACATAGGATAGCCTTATGTTTATCCCAGGCATTAATTAGTACATAGGATAGCCTTATGTTTATCCCAGGCATTAATTAGTACATAGGATAGCCTTATGTTTATCCCAGGCATTAATTAGTACATATGATAGCTTTATGTTTATCCCAGGCATTAATTAGTACATAGGATAGCCTTATGTTTATCCCAGGCATTAATTAGTACATAGGATAGCCTTATGTTTATCCCAGGCAGTAATTAGTACATACGATAGCCTTATGCTTATCCCAGGTATTAATTAGTACATAGGATAGCCTTATGTTTATCCCAGGCATTAATTAGTACATAGGATAGCCTTATGTTTATCCCAGGCATTAATTAGTACATAGGATAGCCTTATGTTTATCCCAGGCATTAATTAGTACATAGGATAGCTTTATGTTGATCCCAGGCATTAATTAACACAAAGGATAGCCTTATGTTTATCCCAGGCATTAATTAGTACATAGGATAGCTTTATGTTTATCCCAGGCATTAATTAGTATGTAGGATAGCCTTATGCTTATCACAGGCATTGATTAGTGCATAGGATAGCTTTATGTTTATCCCAGGCGTTAATTAGTACGTACGATAGCCTTATGTTTATCCCAGGCATTAATTAACACAAAGGATAGCCTTATGTTTATCCCAGGCATTAATTAGTATGTAGGATAGCCTTATGCTTATCACAGGCATTGATTAGTGCATAGGATAGCCTTATGTATATCCTAGGCATTAATTAGTATGTATGATAGCCTTATGTTGATCCCAGGCAGTAATTAGTACATAGGATAGCCTTATGTATATCCCAGGCAGTAATTAGTATGAAGGATAGCCTTATGCTTACTATAGGCATTAATTAGTATGTAGTATAGCTTTATGCTTATCCCAGGCATTAATTAGTATGGATGTAGTATAGCTTTATGCTTATCCCAGGCACTAATTAATACGTAGCATAGCCTTATGCTTATCCTAGGCATTAATTAATACGTAGGATAGCCTTATGTTTATCCTAGACATTAATTAGTATGTAGGATAGCTTTATGCTTATCCCAGGCATTAGTTAGTACGTAGGATAGCCTTATGCTTATGCTAGGCATTAATTGGTCCGTAGGATAGCCTTATGCTTACCCCAAGCATTAGTTAATACCTAGGATAGCCTTATGCATATTCCAGGCATTAATTAGTTTGTAGGATAGCCTTTTGCTAATCCTAGGCATTACTTAGTATGTACGATATTAATTAGTATGTAAGATAGTCTTATACTTATCCCCGGCATTAATTAGTACAAAGGATAGCCTTATGTTTATCCTAGACATTAATTAGTATGTAGGATAACTTTATGCGTATCCCAGGCATTAGTTAGTACGTAGGATAGCCTTATGCTTATGCTAGGCATTAATTGGTCCGTAGGATAGCCTTATGCTTATCCCAAGCATTAGTTAATACCTAGGATAGCCTTATGCATATTCCAGGCATTAATTAGTTTGTAGGATAGCCTTTTGCTAATCCTAGGCATTACTTAGTATGTACGATAGCCTTATGCTTATCCCAGGCATTAATTAGTATGTACGATAACCTTATGCTTATCCCAGGCATTAATTAGTAAGTAGGATAACCTTATGCTTATCCTAGGCATTCAATTGTAAGTAGGATAGCGTTATGTTTATCCCAGGCAGTAATTAGTACATAGGATATGTTACGGTTGCCTCCAGGCTGGCTGGAAGTTGGACCGTAGAAAAGGATGCTCCTAGCGCTCCCCTAAGGAGCAGCAGCACCGTAGACACTATGACTACTGCGTAGCCACCATAAGTAATGCAGACTCTATGAACCACCGCTGCTGGGCTGGTATCTCGCCGTCTGCTCTGCGCCCTGGACCTACGACCAGGCTCCAGTAGGTGAACCTCTTCCTTCTGTAGCAATCCCTGTAGCTAAGGGAGTATGAAAAACATAGCAATCCTTGTAGTGATTATAAGCTGTCCCCTACAAACATGAGTCAAAGCTTCAAGTTAGAGGGTCAACATAGGTCTGATGTGCTGGAGCACACAGCCTGCTTTTATTGAGGTTACATGCAAACAGGACACTCTCAGGGGGAGGCATAAAATCCCCCATCACACATTTGATATTAGATAGAGAGACACTCCCTTTGACAGGCCACAACATTACTTCAGCAGATAACATTTTACACACAATAAAACAATGCAGTCCACCTTATCACTACTAGAAGTCTGATTAGACAATGGGAATGTTTTATCACTAAACTTAATTAGAGCTGATCCCAGCAAACTTGTATTTAGAATGCTTCTTGAAGCTGAACAAAGTTATCTCTGTAGTTCTGACCGAAGGGTCTGTCACATAGCACTTAATGGCACACAATGAAACTGAACCAAGTGGGAGAAAGCCAGGGACAAGTCATTTCACAGGTCTGGGGACATAGTCTTAAAGGGGCATTGTTCATCAAAGTCACAATATGTCCCCAGACGGTTCTTAAAGGGCCACACACACCCAACAAAAGTCAATATGTCCTCAGGGGCACAATCTTCCAGGGGCCATAGTCATGTGGAAGGAGGCTGGCAAATAGGCTTCTCCAAAATCCAGGGAAGCAGGGCAATTTTCCATTTAAAGGGCCAGTTACAAACAGCAGTTTGTAACATATCTCCCCTTTTGGAGGGAGACTAACCAGGCACCTGACCTTCTGCCGGTCAGTGCCTAAGTTAGTCTCGCAACCCACCCACAAATAATCATTAGCAGCAAAGTAGCCCCCCCACAATACGTAGTACTGGCCTGTAAGTTCCAGGTTGTAGGATGAAAGTGTAGCATCCTCGGCCTTCCTGGCGCAGCTGGGCAAATAGCTGATGGTACTTGGGGGGCAGAGGCCAGCGGCACTCTGCCCTGGTGCCAGCGCTTCTGCTGGGGTGAGGGGTTTGCAGGCCAGTTCTGTAACAAGGACAAGGTCTGTAGAGCAGAGGCCAGCAGCGCTCTGTCCTGATGCCAGCTCTTCTGCTGGGGGAATTGGGGCATAGTCCTGCCCGGTGGCAAAGGGAACATGGGGGTCAGTGGGGGTTAACATCTCCACTGTTAACCCTGGGCCCAAGTTAGGAGTTAGCTGGGGAGGGGGAGATTGGCTTACCTCCTCCTCCTGATACTCCGGCGGCCGTTGGGAAGGGAGGTCGATGCTCTCCGCTTCCTGTGGAACATGCTGCAGCTGGGGAGAGAGACCGGTTGTCTCCTCTCCCTGGAAGGCACACTCTGGCTGGGGAGGGAGGTCGATGCTCTCCCCTCCCTGTAGCTGGGTCTGTCGCTGGGGATCTGGGCCGCCTGCCCAGCATCCCTGTAGGGCCGGTAGAGAAACTGCGGTCCCATCTCCACCTGCCTGCTGGGGGTCCTCCCAGGACCAGTCTATGAGGCCTGCTGCCTCTGGTATCTCTGGTTGGGGTTGGGGAAGGAGACCGGTTGTCTCTTCCCTCTGCACAGTATACTGCCGCTGGGGAGGGAGGTCGCTGCTCTCCTCTCCCTGTGGAACATGCTGTGGCTGGGGAGAGAGACCAGGTGTCCATACCCTCAAACTCCACAGTTGGCGCTCAAAGGCTCGTGCCGCTTCGTTCTCAGTAGCCAATTCCCGGATGAGGCGACTGACTACCTCCTGTGCAGGGTCTGGACCATATCGGACTAGCCGCCTCTTTACCTCTGGAACGAAATCAGCGCCCTCATAGCGACGGATCAGGTTGAGGTGCTCTTCACAGGGTTCTGACCAGTGTCTTGTCAGCTCCATGCTGCTGTAGTTAGGGACGCTGCGCAGTGGCTAGCGTTGCCCTCAATAACTCTCCTACGATACCAGTGCTGTTGTGGTGCTGCTCCTTGCGCTAGGACGCCAATCCCACCGCTGCCGCCAAATGTTACGGTTGCCTCCAGGCTGGCTGGAAGTTGGACCGTAGAAAAGGATGCTCCTAGCGCTCACCAAAAGAGCAGCAGCACCGTAGACACTATGACTACTGCGTAGCCACCATAAGTAATGCAGACTCTATGAACCACCGCTGCTGGGCTGGTATCTCGCCGTCTGCTCTGCGCCCTGGACCTACGACCAGGCTCCAGTAGGTGAACCTCTTCCTTCAGTAGCAATCCCTGTAGCTAAGGGAGTATGAAGAGCATAGCAATCCCTGTAGTGATATAAGCTGTATCCTACAAACATGAGTCAAAGCTTCAAGTTAGAGGGTCAGAAATAGGTCTGATGTGCTGGAGCACACAGCCTGCTTTTTATTGAGGTTACATGCAAACAGGACACTCTCAGGGGGAGGCATAAAATCCCCCATCACACATTTGATATTAGATAGACACTCCCTTTGACAGGCCACAACATTACTTCAGCAGATAACATTACACACAATAAAACAATGCAGTCCACCTTATCACTACTAGAAGTCTGATTAGACAATGGGAAAGTTTATCACTAAATTTAATTAGAGCTGATCCCAGCAAACTTGTATTTAGAATAGGTTTCTTGAAGCTGAACAAAGTTATCTCTGTAGTTCTGACCGAAGGGTCTGTCACATAGCACTTAATGGCACACAATGAAACTGAACCAAGTGGGAGAAAGCCAGGGACAAGTCATTTCACAGGTCTGGGGACATAGTCTTAAAGGGGCATTGTTCACCAAAGTCACAATATGTCCCCAGACGGTTCTTAAAGGGCCACACACACCCAACAAAAGTCAATATGTCCTCAGGGGCACAATCTTCCAGGGGCCATAGTCATGTGGAAGGAGGCTGGCAAATAGGCTTCTCCAAAATCCAGGGAAGCAGGGCAATTTTCCATTTAAAGGGCCAGTTACAAACAGCAGTTTGTAACAGGATAGCCTTAGGCTTATCCCAGGCAGTAATTAGTACGTAGGAAAGCTTTATGCTTATCCCAGGCATTAATTAGTACGTAGGATAGCCTTATGCTTATCCCAGGCATTAATTAGTACATAGGATAGCCTTATGCTTATCCCAGGCATTAATAAGTAAGTAGGATAACCTTATGCTTATCCTAGGCATTAATTAGTAAGTAGGATAGCCTTATGGTTATTCTAGGCATTCAATTGTAAGTAGGATAGCCTTATGCTTATCCCAGGCATTAATTAGTATGTAGGATAGCCTTATGGTTATTCTAGGCATTCAATTGTAAATAGGATAGCGTTATGTTTTTCCCAAGCATTAATTAGTACATAGGATAACCTTATGCTTATCCCAGGCATTAATTAGTACATAGGATAACCTTATGCTTATCCCAGGCATTAATTGGTACATAGGATAGCCTTATGCTTATCCCAGGCATTAATTGGTATGTAGGATAGCATTAAATATTACAAAGAATATCATTAATTAATACGTAGGATAGCCTTATGCTTATTGCAGGAATTAATTAGTATGTAAAATAGTCTTATACTTATCCCCGGCATTAATTAGTACATAGGATAGCCTTATGCTTATCTTAGACATTAATTAGTGTGCAGGATAGCCTTATGCTTATAACAGGCATCTCTTAATGATTAGTGCGTATCATGCAATCAATAACACTTGACCTCTCACTGAATATGCTTATCCTATGCAGTAATTAGTATGTAGGATAGCCTTATGTTTATCCCAGGCATTAATTAGTATGTAGTATTGTCTTATTTTTATCCCAGGCAGTAATTAGTACATAGGATAGCCTTATGCTTATCCCAGGCATTAATTAGTATGTAGGATAGCCTTATGCTTATCCTAGGCATTACTTAGTATATAGGATAGCCTTATGCTTACTATAGGCATTAATTAGTATGTATGATAGCCTTATGCTTATCCCAGGCACTAATTAGTACAAAGGATAGCCTTATGCTTACCCTAGGCATTAATTGATACGTAGATTAGCCTTATGCTTATCCTAGGCATTAGTTAGTACGTAGGATAGCCTTATGCTTATTCCAGGCATTAATCAGTTTGTAGGATAGCCTTTTGCTTATCCTAGGCATTACTTAGTATGTAGGATAGCCTTATGCATATTCCAGGCATTGATTAGTATGTAGGATAGTCTTATGCCTATCCCAGGCATTAATTAGTATGTAGGATATCCTTATGCTTATCTCAGGCATTAATTAGTATTTAGGATAGCCTTATGCTTATCTCAGCATTAATTAGTACGTAGGATAGCCATATGCTTATCTCAGCATTAATTAGTACGTAGGATAGTCTTATGCTTATCCCAGGTATTAATTAGTACGTAGGATACAGCCTTATGCTTATCCCAGGTATTAATTAGTACGTAGGATACAGCCTTATGCTTATCCCAGGTATTAATTAGTACGTAGGATACAGCCTTATGCTTATCCCAGGCATTAATTAGTACGTAGGATACAGCCTTATGCTTATCCCAGGCATTAATTAGTAAGTTAGATAGCCTTATGCTTTTCCCAGGTATTAATTAGTACTTAATTTAGCCTAATGCTTATCCCAGGCATTAATTAGTAAGTTAGATAGCCTTATGCTTTTCCCAGGTATTAATTAGTACTTAATTTAGCCTAATGCTTATCCCAGGCATTAATTAGTAAGTTGGATAGCCTTATGCTTTTCCCAGGTATTAATTAGTACTTAATTTAGCCTAATGCTTATCCCAGGCATTAATTAGTAAGTTGGATAGCCTTATGCTTTTCCCAGGTATTAATTAGTACTTAATTTAGCCTAATGCTTATCCCAGGCATGTGACATGTGGTTCAGGTAAAAATAGTTTTTTTTAAAGTTGGTGAAAAAGCCCAAAAACCCTTAGAAAACCTGCTCAAGATAACTGCTAATGATGTCTGTTGGTTTTTGATAGCTTGATGCCACTGGGAAATAGCTTTGCACTGTTTTTATATTCAATTCTAATGGTGTTATGTGGGGTGTAACTACAAGAGTCTCAGGGCACACACCAGTAGGTGGCCAATCTGGGCCCTGCAATCAGTATTGGTTTTCATTGCAGGGGGCGTGGCTTCCACCTGCATAATGCCTGGCCCCTCTATGTGCCCCCATGTAAATTAGGAAAGTCTATAGATTTGACTGTACAAATATGTGTCAGGTTTACAAGATGGCTGTAAAGGCCAGCACCACTCATTTGCTAGTACCCCAACAGGGTCTCTTTTTTTGGGGAGAACCACAAAACAGATGCAAATTTTCTGGCTACAAACAGCCCTTACTCATGCTAAGAGTGTACTAACACAATAGTCGTTACATAGGCTTACAAGTGCTTACAACAAATGACACACAGCTGTTCAAAGCTAGTCACAGTTAGCCACATATCTCTATACTGCCACCTAGTGAATAATTCATATGTTCATTTTAATCAATTAACTTACTACCCCCACTTTGTGGACAGAGATATTACAGCTAATCCATTTGTATCCCACATCTATTGTTAAAGCTGATCTATAATAAAATCATACAATTTTATTAACACAAATTTAAAAGAAAATTAGAAATAAACATATTATACCGATTTACAATATATAAAAAACTAAAGCATCAAAATCTTTATTCAGACCTTTAGGATATAATATGCCTAGATTTTTTATCCACCATACTTCCCTTCCCTTTATGAGACTCTACCTTTTACCACCTCTCCTCTGTTTAGGTATATGGTCCATTACTTGAAATCGAATATGACTAACTGCTTGCTTAAATTCAGTAAAATGTTTAGATACGGGTTGAGACATATCCTTTCCCCTAATGACAGATTTATGTTAGTTTATTTTTTCACATACAGGACGTGTTGTTTCATCCACATACCCAAAACCACATGGGCTTTTGAGTAAATATATTGCAAAACACATATTGCAGGTATGACAGCCATTTATCAATGTGATGGACCTCCTTGACACCCCAATGGGTATGTCCTCCAGTTACTGCTTCACACAAACTGGAACCACCAAACCTTTAGAAAATTACCCCAATAATCGGACAAGAGTGATTTTGAAGTAAAACAGAATGAACACTATAATAAACTGTGCACATGCATTTTATACTTCCCACTTCATGCAAAAACAAAAAACAAAAACAAAAAACATTAGTTACAACAAAATGTGAGATAACACAAAGGAGAACAACTTTAATCTATTTATCTTAATTATACAATACTCAATCCTGCACCTGGGCAAGTAGACCCTCTCTTATCAGTAGAGGCGCCTTTAAGTCTACGTGCCTGGGGACATGTTTCAGTGACAATGCTGATAAGAGGTAGTCAGCCAGGTGTGGTCTCAAGTTGGCCAAAACAGGTTCACAGATCCGGCTACATGTGGGGAGGATTTCCACCCTGAAAGACACAAGTTTCAGTAAAACCCCTGCCCCCCCGGTTCTTGATAGCCCTATTGCCTGTATAAAACAGGCTGTTTATGGTGAAAAACTGTATGGTGCTCTGGTAACCAGCATGTGTGAATAAAACAGTCCAAAATTAGTTCCAAGAGTCCGGTTACGTGGGCTGTGCCTTAGCCGCTCAAACCACGACACCGCCCAGAGCACTCTTTCAGTAAAAGATGGTACCTCTACAGTCCTAAGTCCATTGCAATCAACTTTTTACTTATACCACAAGTGTGGGTCTTACATTTACCCTTTATCAAAGAATTAGTTAGAACAATTTAAAACAAGGATATGAACCCTTATTTTCAGTGGTCAAATAATTAATCCTATTTTACTCCCTACTTACAACATCTGATTTCTCTAAAAAATGTAATTCTGTGAAAGAAGGATATAGGGAACTCCTGAAATGCCTCTATCTGTGGATCGGTTTTGCTCAAAAGTTATCCATGTTTCCATACTACATTATATAACTTATCATTTAAAGCACTATGTGGCAAACCTAGCCACTTCTGGACTATAATGTAAGAAAGGTTGTCTATAGGCTTTATTGTGTGCTATGTGTATGTGACAGACCCTTCGGTCAGAACTGAAGGAGTTAACTGTGTTCAGCTTTAAGAAACTTACTGTCATTAAAGTTAGTGATAAACAGTCCATTGTTTAATCACCCTCAGAGAGCAGACACCTAGGGATAAGGAAAGCCAAATGTGTTTTGTGTTTAAGTTGTTATCTCTATTGTGGTCTGTCCAAGGGTGTGGTTTCTCCATCTAATGTACAACATTCTTTCAACCCCCCTTCTGGGGGGTCAGACCTGCATAAATACTAGGCATAGCCTTTTAATAAATGTCATTCTGTTTTAAACCTGAAAACTGGCTGGGTTGTGAATTGCTGATTCCCTATGCAGGACATTGTTCCCTGGTGTTAACCCTTGGTATCCTGTTGGTACCGTTACAATTGGTGGCAAGCGACGGAATGAACCTTATCGCCCAGAAGAGCAACTACACAAGCCAGTAACCTCAGGAAGAGGGGGATTACTACAATACTGACTAAGATGGAAGGAGTACCAGGGACCGAAGTGAATGGAGATGGATTATTCTAAGCTAAAGAGACAAACATTAAAGGAACTGCTAGAAGCCAGGGGAAAGATAGGCAGCAGCAAACCCAAGGCTATATTAATTGCCGAGCTGATGGAGGGAGACAGAGCTCGCAGCGCTACACCTCCAGCAGCCATGGAGGAGACCCTATACCAGAGGGAAATGAGGACCAGGCTGGAATTTTTACCCCAACCTGTACCACGGGATATGCTATCCGTGGTAATGGCAGATGTGCAGGAGTACGTGATGGCACACAGTCCGCGGAATGCATCCTCCCGAGCAGAATCCATTTTGGACGCACTCAGCAACCCAGTAAGACCCAAAATCCCATACCATGCATTTAAAATGTTTTGTGAGGAGAAGGATGAGATCGATGGGTATTTACAGGATTTTGAGAGACTGTGCGAGTTACATGATTTGGAGCAGTCCGTATGGGTGCCGGTGCTAGCAGGCAAGCTAGCCGGTAGGGCAGCGGAAGCGTATCGCGCTGTACCCAGGGAGGACAGCAAGGATTACGCTAAAGTGAAGAGAGCGATCTTGGAAAGATATGCCATTACCCCAGAGGCATACCGGCGCAAGTTTAGAGGCCTGCGCAAGCCAGAAAGAGATTCACATGCAGAGTGGGCCCACAAGCTGGATCAAGCATCTCAAGGGTGGATACAGGCCAGCCAAGCTACCACCATGGAAGAATTGCGACAACTGATGCTGTTGGAGCAATTCTTTAACGGCTTGTCCCCAGAAGCCCAAGAATGGGTGAGAGATCGAAAACCCCTCACCTTAACCGAAGCAGCCAGATTAGCAGACCAGCATTTTGATGCCAGGAGGCACCATGGACTACAGCCTAACAACCCCACAGCGGCACCTTTTCGCCCAGCCCCAGGGAATCCACCACCCCCCTCACGATACAACGGACGGGCGAATATACAATGCCACACCTGCAAGCAGTGGGGACATATGGCACGTGAGTGCACCCAAAATCGGAGCAGACAAGCTTGGAACCAGGTCAGACAGAACCTGGCCCCAAGGGCGGCTGCTCACCATTACCAAACGGAGCCAGCCGCTTATGAGGTGTTGAGCACCCAAGCCGAGCAACCCCTGGGAATTCTGCATGAGGTGATGTCGGTCCGGGCCACCGATAACCGGCAACATCACCGCCAGCTGGTGACCGTAGAGGGGAAGGAGGTCCAGGGACTTCGGGATTCGGGAGCTACTTTAACCCTGATAGCCCCCCATTTGGTGCCGGATACAGCACACACTGGCGGATCCGTGGCAGTACGAGGGGCAGGGGGAGCGGTATACCGATTGCCCACTGCTAGAGTGGAGTACAGACCCCCAGTCACCCCAGCAGCTGCCAGTTACCAGCCCCCGGCACACCGCTATATCACACGGCCTCCGGCCACGAACTACCCTCAGAGAGCCCGGTTCAATTCGCGGGGCTACTCACAACCTATTCGGTGCTTTGGATGTAAGCAACTAGGGCACAAAAGACCAGAGTGTCCCCTAAACGCAGCGAATCAAGCACAGTCCTGGAGAAGACCCGCCGGCGGAATCCCACATTATCCTCAGCCTGCGGCCCGCTAAGTAGAGGCGCCAGAATGCTGGGGCAGCCTACATGAAGCAGATCCCGTGCAAGCTGCCCACCGGAATAACCGGCAATGGGTTAAAGTGAATGGGAATGAGGTCAGTGGTCTACGAGATACTGGTGCTACCATGACCTTGCTTCAAGAGAGCTTGGTGTCTGAGAAACAGCACACTGGAGACACTGTGGCTGTGACGGTAGCAGGGGGCACTGTGTTCCGCCTACCTGTTGCCAGGGTACATTTGGATTGGGGAGTGGGCGCTAGACCTGTGAATGTGGGGGTCAAGAAGGACTTACCTGCTGATGTTCTCCTTGGAAATGACTTGGCCCCCCTTGTTTCTGCCTATGCTCCCATGGG
The DNA here is from genome assembly GCF_027579735.1 of Bombina bombina. Classification (NCBI taxonomy): domain Eukaryota; kingdom Metazoa; phylum Chordata; class Amphibia; order Anura; family Bombinatoridae; genus Bombina; species Bombina bombina. The sequence goes on from NC_069503.1 coordinate 172,486, forward strand.
TCCCGCTGATGTTAACCCTGTGACTACCCAAGCCCAGTCCCTTCGGGAAGAGGTACATTTTAACCGTGGTGGACTACGCCACTAGGTACCCCGAGGCCATTGCTCTCTCCAACATCCATGCAGAGACGGTAGCTGAAGCCCTATTTGAGGAGCTACAACCTAGTTTGGTTTACTTACAAGTTGCTGTTACCTTTTATATTTTAATCAGGGCCCTCAAAAAGTTGCAGCCGTACCTGTATGGACAACCTTTTTCCTTACTCACAGATCACAACCCGTTGGTGTGGCTGAACCGTGTGGCCGGGGACAATGCCAGGCTGCTGCGCTGGAGTTTGGCGCTGCAGCCCTTCGACTTTACCATCCATTACCGCCCAGGGAAACAAAACGGTAACGCCGACGGGTTGTCCAGACAAACTGAACTTGAAAAGTGATCTGTGAGTACTTCCCCGGACATCCCCAAGCCGATCCGTTGGGATCAGACTGTGTATGCCGGCTTGGTTCTGGGGGAGCATTGTGGCAAACCTAGCCACTTCTGGACTATAATGTAAGAAAGGTTGTCTATAGGCTTTATTGTGTGCTATGTATATGTGACAGACCCTTCGGTCAGAACTGAAGGAGTTAACTGTGTTCAGCTTTAAGAAACTTACTGTCATTAAAGTTAGTGATAAACAGTCCATTGTTTAATCACCCTCAGAGAGCAGACACCTAGGGATAAGGAAAGCCAAATGTGTTTTGTGTTTAAGTTGTTATCTCTATTGTGGTCTGTCCAAGGGTGTGGTTCCTCCATCTAATGTACAACATTCTTTCAACCCCCCTTCTGGGGGGTCAGACCTGCATAAATACTAGGCATAGCCTTTTAATAAATGTCATTCTGTTTTAAACCTGAAAACTGTCTGGGTTGTGAATTGCTGATTCCCTATGCAGGACATTGTTCCCTGGTGTTAACCCTTGGTATCCTGTTGGTACCGTTACACACTATATTCTGTGACAAACATTATGTCCTTCTTTACTTGCTTCCTAGGCTTCTTAGGACCCTGTGATTGAAACACTTCACTTTGTTTCTGTTCAATTAAAGAAGTGGGCTATCCCCTATACAAAAGCTTTTGTTTCATCTGATGGGTACACATTGCTTCATCTTGAACTGTATTATGGTCTGTTTGCTTTGTATACAAACCAATAAACAGACCTCCATTCTTAGATATAACTGTAGTATCCAAAAATCAAAGGGTATCGCTAGAGAATGTTAATGTAAACTTTATACTACCCATTACCTGATTAATCTCATGTACAAGCAACTGTAATGAGTCCAATGGGCCCCTCCATATGCCAAAAATGTAATCTATGAAACCAAGCCAAATCTTAACAAAAGAACTGACATATTTCTATTCAAAAGTGCTCATAAATACATTGGCGTATAAAGGACCCCATAGCCATACTCTCTCTTTTTTTGGCAAGTAAAAAGTATCCTGAAAAAGGAAACACTTATAGTATAATACCTTTCTCAAAAAGTAATCAACAAAATTGCTCTGTTGTACAGTAAATAATCTAGAGACTTTAAAATGTTCTTGCATAGAGGCCAAACCTGCATCATGTGCTATAGATGGATAAAGAGTAACCACATCATTAGAGAATGACCAACATTCCTCATATAATTTAATACCTCTGGTTTAATGTAGTATCTTTATTAAAGGACTTTTGTTGTTTCACAATAGGGTTTAAAAACCTATCCAGGAAGAAAATAATATAAGTGAAAATGCGTTCAGTACCTACCTCAATCGGTCTTCCAGGGGGTCTAGTAAGATTATTATTATTTAGGCATGAAATAAAAAATTGAGGTGAGCGGCTTATCTTTATAAAGATAATCTGAAATGTTAATGGCTCCCTCTAAAACACTTAATTTATTTTTGTATATCCTGAAGGGGGTCCTGATCTAAAATTTGATACGTACCACCATCTATCAATTGTCTAAATAATTCTTGACTATAATATTCTCTATCTAATACAAAGCCTCCCTTGTCTGCTCACTTAATAATAATAAAAGATTTAAAGCCTCCTTTTCAACCTTTATTGCTGAGGGTAAAAACTTAGACTCTAGTAATCTAGTGTTAACAAACCACCATCTTAGTCACTACTCTCACCACCAACATGACCTATACTAGCCATGATCCCCCCCAAGTGCACATTCGCCCTAGTGCCTAACACTCTCCCCAGAGCATGACCACCTCAAGTAATCTAGTATTTACACCCCACCATCTTAGTCACTACTCTCACCACCAACATGACCTATACTAGCCGTGATCCCCCCAAGTGCACATTCACCCTAGTGCCTAACACTCTCCCCAGAGCATGACCACCTCTAGTAATCTTGTATTTACACCCCACCATCTTAGTCACTACTCTCCCTCTCACCACCAACATGACCTATACTAGCTGTGATCCCCCCCAAGTGCACATTTGCCCTAGTGCCTAACACTCTCCCCAGTGCATCATCACCTCTAGTAATCTAGTATTTACACCCCACCATCTTAGTCACTACTCTCACCACCAACATGACCTATACTAGCCGTGATCCCCAAGTGCACATTCGCCCAAGTGCCTAACACTCTCCCCAGAGCATGACCACCTCTAGTAATCTAGTATTCACACCCCACCATCTTAGTCACTACTCTCCCTCTCACCACCAACATGACCTATACTAGCCGTGATCCCCCCAAGTGCACATTCGCTCTAGTGCCTAACACTCTTCCCAGAGCATGACCACCTCTAGTAATCTTGTATTTACACCCCACCATCTTAGTCACTACTCTCCCTCTCACCACCAACATGACCTATACTAGCCGTGATCCCCCCCAAGTGCACATTTGCCCTAGTGCCTAACACTCTCCCCAGTGCATCACCACCTCTAGTAATCTAGTATTTACACCCCACCATCTTAGTCACTACTCTCACCACCAACATGACCTATACTAGCTGTGACCCCCAAGTGCACATTCGCCCTAGTGCCTAACACTCTCCACAGAGCATCGCCACCTCTAGTAATCTATTTTTCACACCCCACCATCTAAGTCACTACTCTCACCACCAACATAACCTATACTAGCATTGATCCCCCCCAAGTGCACATTCGCCCTAGTGCCTAACACTCTCCCCAGTGCATCACCACCTCTAGTAATCTTGTATTTACATCCCACCATCTTAGTCACTACTCTCACCACCAACATGACCTATACTAGCATTGATCCCCCCCAAGTGCACATTCGCCCTAGTGCCTAACACTCTCCCCAGTGCATCACCACCTCTAGTAATCTAGTATTTACACCCAACCATCTTAGTCACTACTCTCACCACCAACATGACCTATACTAGCCGTGATCCCCCCCGAGTGCACATTCGCCCTAGTGCCTAACACTCTCCCCAGAACATCGCCACCTCTAGTAATCTAGTATTCACATCCCACCATCTTAGTCACTACTCTCACCACCAACATGACCTATACTAGCCGTGATCCCCCCCAAGTGCACATTCACCCTAGTGCCTAACACTCTACCCAGAGCATCACCATCTCTTGTTATCTAATATTTACACCCCACCATCTTAGTCACTACTCTCACCACCAACATGACCTATACTAGCTGTGACCCCCAAGTGCACATTCACCCTAGTGCCTAACACTCTCCCCAGAGCATCGCCATCTCTTGTTATCTAATATTTACACCCCACCATCTTAGTCACTACTCTCACCACCAACATGACCTATACTAGCCGTGATCCCCCAAGTGCACATTCACCCTAGTGCCTAACACTCTCCCCAGAGCATCACCATCTCTTGTTATCTAATATTCACACCCCACCATCTTAGTCACTACTATCACCACCAACATGACCTATACTAGCCGTGATCCCCCCAAGTGCACATTCACCCTAGTGCCTAACACTCTCCCCAGAGCATCACCACCTCTTGTTATCTAATATTTACACCCCACCATCTTAGTCACTACTCTCACCACCAACATGACCTCTTCTAGCTTTGACCTCCCAAGTGCACATTCACCCTAGTGCCTAACACTCTCCAGAACATCGCCACCTCTAGTGATCTAGTATTCACACCCCACCATCTTAGTCACTACTCTCACAACAAACATGACCTATACTAGCCGTGAAAATGCGTTCAGTACCTACCTCAATCGGTCTTCCAGGGGGTCTAGTAAGATTATTATTATTTAGGCATGAAATAAAAAATTGAGGTGAGAGGATTATCTTTATAAAGATAATCTGAAATGTTCATGGCTCCCTCTAAAACACTTAATTTATTTTTGTATATCCTGAAGGGGGTCCTGATCTAAAATTTGATACGTACCACCATCTATCAATTGTCTAAATAATTCTTGACTATAATATTCTCTATCTAATACAAAGCCTCCCTTGTCTGCTCACTTAATAATAATAAAAGATTTAAAGCCTCCTTTTCAACCTTTGTCAAGCTCTTTATGTTTATATCCCCATCTATATTGTTGTTCCTTTAAGATCAAATTTTCAATATTCCCTTGTACTAATTTGACATAAGTTTCAACACTTACATTATTGCTGAGGGTAAAAACTTAGACTCTAGTAATCTAGTGTTAACACCCCACCATCTTAGTCACTACTCTCACCACCAACATGACCTATACTAGCCATGATCCCCCCCAAGTGCACATTCGCCCTAGTGCCTAACACTCTCCCCAGAGCATGACCACCTCAAGTAATCTAGTGTTAACACCCCACCATCTTAGTCACTACTCTCACCACCAACATGACCTATACTAGCCGTGATCCCCCCCAAGTGCACATTCGCCCTAGTGCTTAACACTCTCCCAAGAGCATGACCACCTCAAGTAATCTAGTATTTACACCCCACCATCTTAGTCACTACTCTCCCTCTCACCACCAACATGACCTATACTAGCCGTGATCCCCCAAGTGCACATTCACCCTAGTGCCTAACACTCTCCCCAGAGCATGAACACCTCTAGTAATCTAGTGTTCACACCCCACCATCTTAGTCACTACTCTCCCTCTCACCACCAACATGACCTATACTAGCCGTGATCCCCCAAGTGCAAATTCGCCCTAGTGCCTAACACTCTCCACAGAGCATCGCCACCTCTAGTAATCTATTATTCACACTCCACCATCTTAGTCACTACTCTCCCTCTCACTACCAACATGACCTATACTAGCCGTGATCCCCCCAAGTGCACATTCGCCCTAGTGCCTAACACTCTCCCCAGTGCATCACCACCTCTAGTAATCTAGTATTTACACCCCACCATCTTAGTCACTTCTCTCACCACCAACATGACCTATACTAGCCGTGATCCCCCCCAAGTGCACATTCACCCTAGTGCCTAACACTCTACCCAGAGCATCGCCATCTCTTGTTATCTAATATTTACACCCACCATCTTAGTCACTACTCTCACCACCAACATGACCTATACTAGCTGTGACCCCCAAGTGCACATTCGCCCTAGTGCCTAACACTCTCCCCAGAGCATGACCACCTCTAGTAATCTAGTATTCACATCCCACCATCTTAGTCACTTCTCTCACCACCACCATTACCTCTACTAGCCGTGATCCCCCCCAAGTGCACATTCGCCCTAGTGCCTAACACTCTCCCCAGAGCATCACCACCTCTAGTTATCTAATATTTACACCCCACCATCTTAGTCACTACTCTCACCACCAACATGACCTATACTAGCTGTGACCCCCAAGTGCACATTCACCCTAGTGCCTAACACTCTCCCCAGAGCATCGCCATCTTTTGTTATCTAATATTTACACCCCACCATCTTAGTCACTACTCCCCCCCCCCACTCACCTCCAACATGACCTGTACTAGCTGTGACCCCCAAGTGCACATTCACCCTAGTGCCTAACACTCTAACCAGAGCATCGCCACCTCTAGTTATCTAGTATTTACACCCCACCATCTTAGTCACTACTCTCACCACCAACATGACCTATACTAGCCGTGATCCCCAAGTGCACATTCACCCTAGTGCCTAACACTCTACCCAGAGCATCGCCACCTCTTGTTATCTAGTATTTACACCCCACCATCTTAGTCACTACTATCACCACCAACATGACCTATACTAGCCGTGATCCCCCAAGTGCACATTCACCCTAGTGCCTAACACTCTACCCAGAGCATCGCCATCTCTTGTTATCTAATATTTACACCCCACCATCTTAGTCACTACTCTCACCACCAACATGACCTATACTAGCCGTGATCCCCAAGTGCACATTCACCCTAGTGCCTAACACTCTACCCAGAGCATCGCCACCTCTTGTTATCTAGTATTTACACCCCACCATCTTAGTCACTACTCCCCCCCACTCACCACCAACATGACCTATACTAGCCGTGATCCCCCCAAGTGCACATTCGCCCTAGTGCCTAACACTCTCCCCAGAGCATCGCCACCTCTAGTAATCTAGTGTTTACACCCCACCATCTTAGTCACTACTCCCCCCCACTCACCACCAACATGACCTATACTAGCCGTGATCCCCCCAAGTGCACATTCGCCCTAGTGCCTAACACTCTCCCCAGAGCTCACTCACCACCTCTAGTAATCTAATATTTACACCCCGCCATCTTAGTCACTACTCTCACCACCAACATGACCTATACTAGCCGTGATCCCCAAGTGCACATTCACCCTAGTGCCTAACACTCTCCCCAGAGCATCGCCATCTCTTGTTATCTAATATTTACACCCCACCATCTTAGTCACTACTCCCCCCCCACTCACCACCAACATGACCTATACTAGCCGTGATCCCCAAGTGCACATTCACCCTAGTGCCTAACACTCTACCCAGAGCATCGCCATCTCTTGTTATCTAATATTTACACCCCACCATCTTAGTCACTACTATCACCACCAACATGACCTATACTAGCCGTGATCCCCCAAGTGCACATTCACCCTAGTGCCTAACACTCTACCCAGAGCATCGCCATCTCTTGTTATCTAATATTTACACCCCACCATCTTAGTCACTACTCTCACCACCAACATGACCTATACTAGCCGTGATCCCCAAGTGCACATTCACCCTAGTGCCTAACACTCTCCCCAGAGCATCGCCACCTCTAGTAATCTAGTGTTTACACCCCACCATCTTAGTCACTACTCCCCCCCACTCACCACCAACATGACCTATACTAGCCGTGATCCCCCCAAGTGCACATTCACCCTAGTGCCTAACACTCTCCCCAGAGCTCACTCACCACCTCTAGTAATCTAATATTTACACCCCACCATCTTAGTCACTACTCTCACCACCAACATGACCTATACTAGCCGTGATCCCCAAGTGCACATTCACCCTAGTGCCTAACACTCTCCCCAGAGCATCGCCATCTCTTGTTATCTAATATTTACACCCCACCATCTTAGTCACTACTCCCCCCCCACTCACCACCAACATGACCTATACTAGCCGTGATCCCCCCAAGTGCACATTCGCCCTAGTGCCTAACACTCTCCCCAGAGCATCGCCATCTCTAGTAATCTAGTATTCACACCCCACCATCTTAGTCACTACTCCCCCCCCCCACTCACCACCAACATGACCTATACTAGCTGTGACCCCCAAGTGCACATTCGCCCTAGTGCCTAACACTCTCCCCAGAGCATCGCCATCTCTTGTTATCTAATATTTACACCCCACCATCTTAGTCACTACTCCCCCCCACTCACCACCACCATTACCTCTACTAGCTGTGACCCCCAAGTGCACATTCACCCTAGTGCCTAACACTCTCACCAGTACATGACCACCTCTAGTTATCTAATATTTACACCCCACCATCTTAGTCACTACTCTCACTACCAACATGACCTATACTAGCCGTGACCCCCCCCAAGTGCACATTCACCCTAGTGCCTAACACTCTCCCCAGAGCATCGCCATCTCTTGTTATCTAATATTTACACCCCACCATCTTAGTCACTACTCTCACCACCAACATGACCTGTACTAGCTGTGACCCCCAAGTGCACATTCACCCTAGTGTCTAACACTCTACCCAGAGCATGACCACCTCTTGTTATCTAATATTTACACCCCACCATCTTAGTCACTACTCTCACCACCAACATGACCTATACTAGCCGTGACCCCCAAGTGCACATTCGCCCTAGTGCCTAACACTCTCCCCAGAGCATCGCCACCTCTAGTAATCTAGTGTTTACACCCCACCATCTTAGTCACTACTCCCCCCCCACTCACCACCAACATGACCTATACTAGCCGTGATCCCCCCAAGTGCACATTCGCCCTAGTGCCTAACACTCTACCCAGAGCATCGCCATCTCTTGTTATCTAATATTTACACCCCACCATCTTAGTCACTACTCCCCCCCCCCACTCACCTCCAACATGACCTATACTAGCCGTGATCCCCCAAGTGCACATTCACCCTAGTGCCTAACACTCTACCCAGAGCATGACCACCTCTAGTAATCTAGTGTTTACACCCCACCATCTTAGTCACTACTCTCACCTCCAACATGACCTATACTAGCCGTGACCCCCAAGTGCACATTCACCCTAGTGCCTAACACTCTCCCCAGAGCATCGCCACCTCTAGTAATCTAGTGTTTACACCCCACCATCTTAGTCACTACTCTCACCACCAACATGACCTATACTAGCCGTGATCCCCCCCCAAGTGCACATTCACCCTAGTGCCTAACACTCTCCCCAGAGCATCACCACCTCTAGTAATCTAGTGTTTACACCCCACCATCTTAGTCACTACTCCCCCCCCCACTCACCACCAACATGACCTATACTAGCCGTGATCCCCCCCCAAGTGCACATTCACCCTAGTGCCTAACACTCTCCCCAGAGCATCACCATCTCTTGTTATCTAATATTTACACCCCACCATCTTAGTCACTACTCTCACCACCAACATGACCTATACTAGCCGTGATCCCCCCAAGTGCACATTCACCCTAGTGCCTAACACTCTACCCAGAGCATCGCCACCTCTAGTTATCTAGTGTTTACACCCCACCATCTTAGTCACTACTCCCCCCCCACTCACCTCCACCATTACCTATACTAGCCGTGATCCCCCCCAAGTGCACATTCGCCCTAGTGCCTAACACTCTACCCAGAGCATCACCATCTCTAGTTATCTAGTATTCACACCCCACCATCTTAGTCACTACTCTCACCACCAACATGACCTATACTAGCCGTGATCCCCCCCCAAGTGCACATTCACCCTAGCGCCTAACACTCTCCCCAGAGCATCACCATCTCTTGTTATCTAATATTTACACCCCACCATCTTAGTCACTACTCTCACCACCAACATGACCTATACTAGCCATGATCCCCAAGTGCACATTCGCCCTAGTGCCTAACACTCTACCCAGAGCATCGCCATCTCTTGTTATCTAATATTTACACCCCACCATCTTAGTCACTACTCTCACCACCAACATGACCTATACTAGCTTTGGCCCCCAAGTGCACATTCACCCTAGTGCCTAACACTCTCCCCAGAGCATCGCCATCTCTTGTTATCTAATATTTACACCCCACCATCTTAGTCACTACTCTCACCACCAACATGACCTATACTAGCCGTGATCCCCCCCAAGTGCACATTCACCCTAGTGCCTAACACTCTACCCAGAGCATCGCCATCTCTTGTTATCTAATATTTACACCCCACCATCTTAGTCACTACTCTCACCTCCAACATGACCTATACTAGCCGTGACCCCCAAGTGCACATTCGCCCTAGTGCCTAACACTCTACCCAGAGCATCGCCATCTCTTGTTATCTAATATTTACACCCCACCATCTTAGTCACTACTCTCACCACCAACATGACCTATACTAGCTTTGGCCCCCAAGTGCACATTCACCCTAGTGCCTAACACTCTCCCCAGAGCATCGCCATCTCTTGTTATCTAATATTTACACCCCACCATCTTAGTCACTACTCTCACCACCAACATGACCTGTACTAGCTTTGGCCCCCAAGTGCACATTCACCCTAGTGCCTAATACTCTACCCAGAGCATGACCACCTCTTGTTATCTAATATTTACACCCCACCATCTTAGTCACTACTCTCACCACCAACATGACCTATACTAGCCGTGACCCCCAAGTGCACATTCACCCTAGTGCCTAACACTCTCCCCAGAGCATCGCCACCTCTAGTAATCTAGTGTTTACACCCCACCATCTTAGTCACTACTCTCACCACCAACATGACCTATACTAGCCGTGATCCCCCCCCAAGTGCACATTCACCCTAGTGCCTAACACTCTCCCCAGAGCATCACCACCTCTAGTAATCTAGTGTTTACACCCCACCATCTTAGTCACTACTCCCCCCCCCCCACTCACCACCAACATGACCTATACTAGCCGTGATCCCCCCCCAAGTGCACATTCACCCTAGTGCCTAACACTCTCCCCAGAGCATCACCATCTCTTGTTATCTAATATTTACACCCCACCATCTTAGTCACTACTCTCACCACCAACATGACCTATACTAGCCGTGATCCCCCCCAAGTGCACATTCACCCTAGTGCCTAACACTCTCCCCAGAGCATCGCCACCTCTTGTTATCTAGTATTTACACCCCACCATCTTAGTCACTACTCTCACCACCACCATTACCTGTACTAGCTGTGACCCCCAAGTGCACATTCACCCTAGTGCCTAACACTCTCCCCAGAGCATCGCCACCTCTAGTAATCTAGTATTCACACCCCACCATCTTAGTCACTACTCTCCCCCCCCCACTCACCACCAACATGACCTATACTAGCCGTGATCCCCAAGTGCACATTCGCCCTAGTGCCTAACACTCTCCCCAGAGCATCACCATCTCTTGTTATCTAATATTTACATCCCACCATCTTAGTCACTACTCTCACCACCAACATGACCTATACTAGCCGTGATCCCCCCCAAGTGCACATTCGCCCTAGTGCCTAACACTCTACCCAGAGCATCGCCATCTCTTGTTATCTAATATTTACACCCCACCATCTTAGTCACTACTCTCACCACCAACATGACCTATACTAGCCGTGACCCCCAAGTGCACATTCACCCTAGTGCCTAACACTCTACCCAGAGCATCGCCATCTCTTGTTATCTAATATTTACACCCCACCATCTTAGTCACTACTCTCACCACCAACATGACCTATACTAGCCGTGATCCCCCCCAAGTGCACATTCGCCCTAGTGCCTAACACTCTACCCAGAGCATCGCCACCTCTAGTAATCTAGTATTCACATCCCACCATCTTAGTCACTACTCTCACCACCAACATGACCTATACTAGCCGTGATCCCCAAGTGCACATTCACCCTAGTGCCTAACACTCCCCAGAGCATCGCCACCTCTTGTTATCTAGTATTTACACCCCACCATCTTAGTCACTACTCTCACCACCACCATTACCTGTACTAGCTGTGACCCCCAAGTGCACATTCACCCTAGTGCCTAACACTCTCCCCAGAGCATCGCCACCTCTAGTAATCTAGTATTCACACCCCACCATCTTAGTCACTACTCTCCCCCCCCACTCACCACCAACATGACCTATACTAGCCGTGATCCCCAAGTGCACATTCGCCCTAGTGCCTAACACTCTCCCCAGAGCATCACCATCTCTTGTTATCTAATATTTACATCCCACCATCTTAGTCACTACTCTCACCACCAACATGACCTATACTAGCTGTGACCCCCAAGTGCACATTCACCCTAGTGCCTAACACTCTACCCAGAGCATCGCCATCTCTTGTTATCTAATATTTACACCCCACCATCTTAGTCACTACTCTCACCACCAACATGACCTATACTAGCTGTGACCCCCAAGTGCACATTCGCCCTAGTGCCTAACACTCTACCCAGAGCATCGCCATCTCTTGTTATCTAATATTTACACCCCACCATCTTAGTCACTACTCTCACCACAAACATGACCTATACTAGCTGTGACCCCCAAGTGCACATTCGCCCTAGTGCCTAACACTCTACCCAGAGCATCGCCATCTCTTGTTATCTAATATTTACACCCCACCATCTTAGTCACTACTCTCACCACCAACATGACCTATACTAGCTGTGACCCCCAAGTGCACATTCACCCTAGTGCCTAACACTCTACCCAGAGCATCGCCATCTCTTGTTATCTAATATTTACACCCCACCATCTTAGTCACTACTCTCACCACCAACATGACCTATACTAGCCGTGATCCCCCCCAAGTGCACATTCGCCCTAGTGCCTAACACTCTACCCAGAGCATCGCCATCTCTTGTTATCTAATATTCACACCCCACCATCTTAGTCACTACTCTCACCACCAACATGACCTATACTAGCCGTGATCCCCCCCAAGTGCACATTCGCCCTAGTGCCTAACACTCTACCCAGAGCATCGCCATCTCTTGTTATCTAATATTCACACCCCACCATCTTAGTCACTACTATCACCACCAACATGACCTATACTAGCCGTGATCCCCCCCAAGTGCACATTCGCCCTAGTGCCTAACACTCTACCCAGAGCATCGCCACCTCTAGTAATCTAGTATTCACATCCCACCATCTTAGTCACTACTCTCACCACCAACATGACCTATACTAGCCGTGATCCCCAAGTGCACATTCGCCCTAGTGCCTAACACTCTACCCAGAGCATCGCCATCTCTTGTTATCTAATATTTACACCCCACCATCTTAGTCACTCCTCCCCCCCCACTCACCACCAACATGACCTATACTAGCCGTGATCCCCAAGTGCACATTCGCCCTAGTGCCTAACACTCTCCCCAGAGCATCGCCATCTCTTGTTATCTAATATTCACACCCCACCATCTTAGTCACTCCTCCCCCCCCACTCACCACCAACATGACCTATACTAGCCGTGATCCCCCCAAGTGCACATTCGCCCTAGTGCCTAACACTCTCCCCAGAGCATCGCCATCTCTTGTTATCTAATATTCACACCCCACCATCTTAGTCACTACTATCACCACCAACATGACCTATACTAGCCGTGATCCCCCAAGTGCACATTCACCCTAGTGCCTAACACTCTCCCCAGAGCATCGCCATCTCTTGTTATCTAATATTCACACCCCACCATCTTAGTCACTACTATCACCACCAACATGACCTATACTAGCCGTGATCCCCCCAAGTGCACATTCACCCTAGTGCCTAACACTCTACCCAGAGCATCGCCATCTCTTGTTATCTAATATTTACACCCCACCATCTTAGTCACTACTCCCCCCCCACTCACCACCAACATGACCTATACTAGCCGTGATCCCCCCAAGTGCACATTCACCCTAGTGCCTAACACTCTACCCAGAGCATGACCACCTCTTGTTATCTAATATTTACACCCCACCATCTTAGTCACTACTATCACCACCAACATGACCTATACTAGCTGTGACCCCCAAGTGCACATTCACCCTAGTGCCTAATACTCTACCCAGAGCATCGGCACCTCTAGTAATCTAGTGTTTACACCCCACCATCTTAGTCACTACTCTCCCTCTCACCACCAACATGACCTATACTAGCCGTGATCCCCAAGTGCACATTCGCCCTAGTGACTAACACTCTACCCAGAGCATCGCCATCTCTTGTTATCTAATATTTACACCCCACCATCTTAGTCACTACTCCCCCCCCACTCACCACCAACATGACCTATACTAGCCGTGATCCCCAAGTGCACATTCGCCCTAGTGCCTAATACTCTCCCCAGAGCATCGCCATCTCTTGTTATCTAATATTTACACCCCACCATCTTAGTCACTACTCCCCCCCCCACTCACCACCAACATGACCTATACTAGCCGTGATCCCCAAGTGCACATTCGCCCTAGTGCCTAATACTCTCCCCAGAGCATCGCCATCTCTTGTTATCTAGTATTTACACCCCACCATCTTAGTCACTACTCTCACCACCAACATGACCTGTACTAGCTTTGGCCCCCAAGTGCACATTCACCCTAGTGCCTAACACTCTACCCAGTGCATCATCACCTCTAGTTATCTAGTATTTACACCCCACCATCTAAGTCACTACTCTCCCTCTCACCACCAACATGACCTATACTAGCCGTGACCCCCAAGTGCACATTCACCCTAGTGCCTAACACTCTCCCCAGTGCATGACCACCTCTAGTTATCTAATATTTACACCCCACCATCTTAGTCACTTCTCTCACCACCAACATGACCTATACTAGCTGTGACCCCCAAGTGCACATTCACCCTAGTGCCTAATACTCTACCCAGAGCATCGCCATCTCTAGTAATCTAGTATTTACACCCCACCATCTTAGTCACTACTCTCACCTCCAACATGACCTATACTAGCCGTGATCCCCAAGTGCACATTCACCCTAGTGCCTAACACTCTCCCCAGAGCATCGCCATCTCTTGTTATCTAATATTTACACCCCACCATCTTAGTCACTACTCTCACCACCAACATGACCTATACTAGCCGTGATCCCCCCAAGTGCACATTCACCCTAGTGCCTAACACTCTCCCCAGAGCATCACCACCTCTAGTTATCTAATATTTACACCCCACCATCTTAGTCACTACTCTCACCACCAACATGACCTGTACTAGCTGTGACCCCCAAGTGCACATTCGCCCTAGTGCCTAACACTCTACCCAGAGCATCGCCATCTCTTGTTATCTAATATTTACACCCCACCATCTTAGTCACTACTCTCACCACCAACATGACCTATACTAGCTGTGACCCCCAAGTGCACATTCACCCTAGTGCCTAACACTCTCCCCAGAGCATCACCACCTCTAGTAATCTAATATTTACACCCCACCATCTTAGTCACTACTCTCACCACCAACATGACCTGTACTAGCTTTGGCCCCCAAGTGCACATTCACCCAAGTGCAACACAGGATGAGAGGGCTGTATGATGTCTGATAACTTTTAATAGTTTGACATTAAAATTAAACTGTTGTGCTCTTAAACCAGAGATATTTGTTCAACGGCACGCATACTTTGTGCATGAATGTTTCTTGTGTTACGGAATTTGCTAATTTCTAATAGTGGTAAAGTGCTTATTGTACACATTTTATCAATAATTGATCGAGCAAGAAGCATTTGTATCTGGTTATGTTGTCATCTAATAGAGAGATAAGCTGATCTTTAGGACAGACTGACAGCAGAGATACAAAGGGATCTAGTAGATAGACAAAGAGACTAGATGATCTATAGGACAGACTGCCAGCTGAGATACAAAGGGGCCTAGTAGATAGACAAAGAGACTAGATGACCTATAGGACAGACTGACAGCTGAGATACAAATTAATCTAATATATAGACAGAGAGACAAAATGATCTATAGGACAGACTGACAGCTGAAACTGATATAGTAGATAGACAAAGAAACAAGCTGATCTATAGGACAAACTGGCAGCTGAGATACAAAGGGATCTAGTAAATAGACAGAGAGACAAAATGATCTATAGGACAGACTGACAGCCGAGATACAAATCGATCTAGTATATAGACAGAGAGACAAAATGATCTATATGACAGACTGACAGCCGAGATACAAATGGATCTAGTATATAGACAGAGAGACAAAATGATCTATATGACAGACTGACAGCTGAAACTGATCTAGTAGAGACAGACAGAGAGACAAGATGATCTATGGGATTGACAGCTGAAACTGATCAAGTAGAGACATACAGAGTGACAGGATGATCCGTAGGACAGACTGACAGCTGAGGTACAAAGAGATCTAGTAAATAGACAGAGAGACAAGATGATCTATAGGACTAACAGCTGAAACTGATCTAGTAGAGACAGGCAGAGAGACAAGATGATTTATAAGACAGACTGACAGCTGAGAGACAGACTGATCTAGTAGATAGACAAGATGATGTATAGGACAGACTGACAGCTGAGAGACAGACCTATCTAATAAATAGACAGACAGAGAGACAGGATGATCTATAGGACAGACTGACAGCTGAAACTGATCTAGTAGATTGATAGACAGAGAGACAAGATGATCTATAGGACAGACTGACAGCTGATAAACAGACTCATCTAGTAGATATACAGAGAAACAAGATGATCTGTAGGACAGACTGACAGCTGACAGACAGACAGATCTAGTAGATAGACAGAGAGGCAAGATGATCTTTAGGACAGACTGACAGCTGAGAAAAAGACTAATCTAGTGGATAGGCAGAGAGACAAAATTATCTATTGGACAGACTGACAGCTGAGAAACAAATGTATCTAGTAGATAGACAGACAGTGAGACAAGATAATCTATAGAACGGACTGACAGCTGAGAGACAGACTGATCTAGTAGATATACATAGACAGGATGATCTATAGGACAGACTGACAGCTGAGAAACAGACTGATCTAGTAGATATACAGAGAGACAAGATGATCTGTAGGACAGACTGACAGCTGAGAAACAGACTGATCTAGTAGATATACAGAGAGACAAGATGATCTGTAGGACAGACTGACAGCTGACAGACAGACTGATCTAGTAAATAGATAGACAGAGAGGCAAGATGATCTATAGGACAGACTGACAGCTGAGAAACAAAGGTATCTAGTAGATAGATAGACAGAGAGACAAGGTGATCTATAGGACTGACTGACAGCTGAGAAACAGACTGATCTTGTAGATAGACAGGCAGAGAGACAGGATGATCTATTGGACAGACTGACAGCTGAAGCTGATCTAGTAGAGACAGACAGAGAGACAGCATGATCTATGAACAGACTGACAGCTGAAGCTGATCTAGTAAAGACAGATAGAGAAACAGGATGATCTATAGGACAGACTGACAGCTGAGACATAATGATGTAGTAGATAGTCTGTCCTATAGATAATCTTGTATCTCTGTCTATCTACTAGATCAGTTTGTTTCTCAGCTGTTAGTCTGTCCTATAGATCATCTTCTCTCTTTCTGACAGCGGACAGACAGACTGATCTAGTAGATAGACAAAGAGACAAGATGATCTATAGGACAGTCTGACAGCTGAGAAACAGACTGATCTAGTAGATAGACAAAGAGACAAGATGATCTATTGGACAGACTGACAGCTGAAGCTGATCTAGTAGAGACAGACAGAGAGACAGCATGATCTATGAACAGTCTATAGATCAGTCTGTTTCTCAGCTGTCAGTCTGTCCTATAGATCATCTTGTCTCTTTGTCTGTATGTCTATCTACTAGATCATTCTTGCTGTCAGTCTGTCCTATAGATCGATAGACAGACAAAGAGACAGGATGATCTATAGGACAGACTGAGAGTTGATAAACAGACTGATCTAGTAGATAGCTAGACAGAGAGAGAAGATGATCTATAGGACAAACTGACAGCTGATAAACAGGCTGAACTAGTATATAGCTAGACAGAAAGACAAGATGATCTATAGGACAGACAGCTGACTGGCAGACTGATCTAGTAGATATACAGACAGAGAGACTAGATGATCTATAGGACAGACTGACAGCTGATAAACAGACTGATCTAGTAGATTGACAGACAGAGAAACAAGATGATCTATAGGACGGACTGACAGTTTAGAAACAGACTGATCTAGTAGATAGCTAGACAGAGAGACATGATGATCTATAGGAGAGACTGACAGCTGAGAACCAGACTGATCTAGTAGATAGCTAGACAGAGAGACATGATGATCTATAGGACGGACTGACAGTTTAGAAACAGACTGATCTAGTAGATAGCTAGACAGAGAGACATGATGATCTATAGGACTGACTGACAGCTGAGAAACAGACTGATCTAGTAGATAGCTAGACAGAGAGACATGATGATCTATAGGAGAGACTGACAGCTGAGAACCAGACTGATCTAGTAGATAGCTAGACAGAGAGACATGATGATCTATAGGACGGACTGACAGTTTAGAAACAGACTGATCTAGTAGATAGACAGAAAGAGAGACAGGATGATCTAGTAGATAGCTAGAAAGAGAGACTAGATGATCTATAGGACAGACTGACAGCTGAGAAACAGACTGATCTAGTAGATAGATAGACAGATAAACAAGATGATCTATAGGAGAGACTGACAGTTTAGAAACAGACTGATCTAGTAGATAGACAGACAGAGGGAAAAGATGATCTATAGCACAGATAAACAGTTTAGAAACAGACTGATGTAGTAGATATACAGAGACAAGATGATCTATAGGAGAGACTGACAGCTGAGAAACAGACTGATCTAGTAGATAGACAGACAGAAGGACAAGATGATCTATAGGACAGACTGACAGCTGAGAAACAGACTGATCTAATACATAGCTAGACAGAGAGACAAGATGATCTATAGGAGAGACTGACAGCTGAGAGACAGATTTATCTAGTAGATAGACAGAGAGACATGTTGATCTATAGGACAGACTGACAGCAAGAATGATCTAGTAGATAGACAGACAGACAAAGAGACTAGATGATCTATAGGACAGACTGACAGCTAAGAAACAGACTGATCTAGTAGATAGATAGACAGATAAACAAGATGATCTATAGGGCAGACTGACAGTTTAGAAACAGACTGATCTAGTAGATAGACAGACAGAAGGACAAGATGATATATAGGACAGACTGACAGCTAAGAAACAGACTGATCTAGTAGATAGACAGACAGAAGGACAAGATGATCTATAGGACAGACTGACAGCTAAGAAACAGACTGATCTAGTAGATAGACAGACAGAAGGACAAGATGATCTATAGGGCAGACTGACAGTTTAGAAACAGACTGATCTAGCTGATAGACAGACAGAAGGACAAGATGATCTATAGGACAGACTGACAGCTAAGAAACAGACTGATCTATTAGATAGCCAGACAGAGAGACAAGACGATCTATAGGACAAACTGACAAGTGAGAAACAGACTGATCTAGTAGATAGATAGACAGATAAACAAGATGATCTATAGGACAGACTGACAGCTGAGAACCAGACTGATCTAGTAGATAGATAGACAGATAAACAAGATGATCTATAGGACAGACTGACAGCTGAGAACCAGACTGATCTAGTAGATAGATAGACAGACAGACAGAGAGACTAGATGATCTATAGGACAGACTGACAGCTGAGAAACGGACTGTTCTAGTAGATAGACAGACAGACAAGATAATCTATTATTATTATCGGTTATTTGTAGAGCGCCAACAGATTCCGCAGCGTTATATCTATAATGTATATAACAGACTGATAGTTGTGAGAGAGACTGATGTAGTAGACAGAGACACAAGATGATCTATAGGACAGACTGAGAGGTGACAGACAGACAGAGAGACAAGATGATCTATAGGACAAACTGACAGCTGAGAAACAGACTGATCTAGTAGATTGATAGACAGAGAGACAAGATAATCTATTATTATTATTATTCCGCATCGCTATATCTATAATCTATAGGACAGACTGATAGTTGAGAGACAGACTGATGTAGTAGACAGACAGAGACACAATATGATCTATAGGACAGACTGAGAGGTGACAGCCTGATCTAGTAGATAGACAGACAGAGCGACAATATGATCTATAGGACATATTGATAGCTGAGAAACAGACTGATCTATTAGATATACAGAAGATGATCTATAGGACAGACAGACAGCTGACAGACAGACTTATCTAGTAGATAGACAGACAGAGCGACAATATGATCTATAGGAAAGACTGACAGCTGAGAAACAGACTGATCTATTAGATATACAGAAGATAATCTATAGGACAGACTGACAGCTGACAGACAGACTTATCTTCTAGTAGATAGACAGACAGAGCGACAATATGATCTATAGGACAGACTGACAGCTGAGAAACAGACTGATCTATTAGATATACAGAAGATGATCTATAGGACAGACTGACAGCTGACAGACAGACTTATCTTCTAGTAGATAGACAGACAGAGCGACAATATGATCTATAGGACAGACTGACAGCTGAGAAACAGACTGATCTATTAGATATACAGAAGATGATCTATAGGACAGACTGACAGCTGACAGACAGACTTATCTTCTAGTAGATAGACAGAGCGACAATATGATCTATAGGACAGACTGACAGCTGAGAAAAAGACTGATCTAGTAGATATACAGAAGATGATCTATAGGATAGACTGACAGCTGACAGACAGACTTATCTTCTAGTAGATAGACAGAGCGACAATAGGATCTATAGGACAGACTGACAGCTGAGAAAAAGACTGATCTAGTAGATATACAGACAGAGAGACTAGGTGATCTATAGGACAGACTGACAGCTGAGAAACAGACTGATCTAGTAGATAGACAGACAGATAAACAAGATGATCTATAGAACAGACTGACAGCTGAGAAACAGACTGATCTAGTAGATAGACAGACAGATAAACAAGATGATCTATAGGACAGACTGACAGCTGAGAAACAGACTGATCTAGTAGATAGACAGACAGATAAACAAGATGATCTATAGGACAGACTGACAGCTGAGAAACAGACTGATCTAGTAGATAGATAGAGAGACAGGATGATCTATAGGACAGGCAGATTGATCTAGTAGATAGACAGACAGAGAGACAAGACGATCTATAGGACAAACTGACAACTGAGAAACAGACTGATCTAGTAGATAGACAGACAGATAAACAAGATGATCTATAGGACAGACTGACAGCTGAGAAACAGACTGATCTAGTAGATAGATAGAGAGACTGGATGATCTATAGGACAGGCAGATTGATCTAGTAGATAGACAGACAGAGAGACAAGATGATCTATAAGACAGACAGAGTTGAGAAAAAGACTGATGTAGTAGATAGCTAGACAGAGAGACAAGATAATCTATAGGACAGACTGACAGCTGAGAAAAAGACTGATCTAGTAGATAGCTAGACAGAGAGACTAGATGATCTATAAGACAGACTGACAGCTGAGAAACAGACTGATCTAGTAGATAGATTGAAAGAGAGGCAAGATGATCTATAGAATGGACTGACAGACTGAGAAAAAGACTGATCTTGTAGATAGACAGACAGAGGGACAAGATGATCTATAGGACAGACTGACAGTTGAGAAACAGACTGATGTAGTAGATATACAGAGACAAGATGGTCTATAGGATGGACTGACAGCTGAGAAACAGACTGATCTAGTAGATAGCTAGACAGAGAGACATGATGATCTATAGGAGAGACTGACAGCTGAGAACCAGACTGATCTAGTAGATAGACAGACAGAGAGACAATATGATCTATAGGACAGACTGAGAGTTGAGAAACAGACTGATCTAGTAGATAGCTAGACAGAGAGAGAAGATGATCTATAGGACAATCTGACAGCTGAGAACCAGACTGATCTAGTAGATAGATAGAGAGACAGAGAGACAAGGTGATCTATAGGACAGACTGACAGCTGAGAACCAGACTGATCTAGTAGATAGATAGAGAGACAGAGAGACAAGGTGATCTATAGGACAGACTGACAGCTGAGAACCAGACTGATCTAGTAGATAGATAGAGAGACAGAGAGACAAGGTGATCTATAGGACAGACTGACAGCTGAGAAACGGACTGTTCTAGTATATATACAAAGACAAGATTATCTAAAGGACAGACTGAAAGCTGACAGACTGATCTAGTAGATATATAGACAGAGAGACAATATAATCTATTATTATTATTATCGGTTATTTGTAGAGCGCGAACAGATTCCACAGCGCTATATCTATAATGTATAGGACAGACTGATAGTTGAGAGACAAACTGGTGTAGTAGACAGACAGAGACACAAGATGATCTATAGGACAGACTGAGAGGTGACAGCCTGATCTAGTAGATAAATGGAGAGACAAGGTGATCTATAGGACAGACTGACAGCTGAGAGACAGACTGATCTAGTAGATAGACAGAGATACAAGATTATCTATAGGACAGACTGAGAGGTGACAGCCTGATCTAGTAGATAAACACAGAGAGACAAGATGATCTATAAGACAGACTGACAGCTGAGAGACAGACTGATCTAGTAGACAGAAAGACAGAAAGACAAGATGATCTCTAGGACAAACTGACAGCTGAGAAACAGACTGATCTAGTAGATAGATAGACAGTGAGACAAGATGATCTATAGGACAGACTGACAGTTTAGAAACAGACTGATCTAGTAGATAGACAGACAGAGGGACAAGATGATCTATAGGACAGACTAACAGTTGAGAAACAGACTGATGTAGTAGATATACAGAGACAAGATGGTCTATAGGACGGACTGACAGCTGAGAAACAGACTGATCTAGTAGATAGACAGACAGAGAGAGAGACTAGATGATCTATAGGACAGACTGACAGCTGAGAAACAGACTGATCTAGTAGATAGACAGACAGAGAGAGGGACAAGATGATCTATAGGACAGACTGACAGCTGAGAAACAGAGTGATCTATTAGACCAGCAGAGAGACAAGATGATCTATAGGAGAGACTGACAGCTGACAGACTGATCTAGTAGATGGATAGACAAAGAGACAAGATAATCTATTATTTTTATCGGCTATTTGTACAGCGCCAACAGATTTTGCAGTGCTTTATCTAAATTCTATAGGACAGACTGACAGTTGAGAGACAGACTGATGTAGTAATTAGACAGAGACACAATAGCATCTATAGGACAGACTGAAAGGTGTCAGACTGATGTAGTAGATAGACAGAGAGACAAGATGATCTATAGGACAGACTGACAGCTGAGAAACAGACTGATCTAATAGATATACAGAGACAAGATGATCTATAGGACAGACTGACAGCTGAGAAACAGACTGATCTAGTAGATAGACAGACAGACAGAGAGAGAAGATGATCTATAGGACAGACTGACAGCTGAGAAACAGACTGATCTAGTAGATAGATAGACAGACAGACAGAGAGACATGGTTTTCTATAAGACAGACTGACAGCTGAGAAACAGACTGATCTAGTAGATAGCTAGACAGAAAGAGAAGATGATCTATAGGACAAACTGACAGCTGAGAAACAGACTGATCTAGTAGATAGCTAGACAGAGAAACAGGATGATCTATAGGACAGACTGACAGCTGAGAAACAGGCTGATCTAGTAGATAGACAGACAGAGAGACAAGATGGTCTATAGGACATACTAACAGCTGAGAGACAGACTGATCTAGTAGATAGACAGACAGAGAGACAATATGATCTATAGGACAGACTAACAGCTGAGAGACAGACTGATCTAGTAGATAGATAGACAGTGAGACAAGATGATCTATAGGACAAACTGACAGCTGAGAAACAGACTGATCTAGTAGATAGACAGACAGAGAGACAAGATGATCTATAGGACAGACTGACAGCTGAGAAACAGACTGATCTAGTAGATAGACAGACAGAGAGGCATGATTTTCTATAAGACAGACTGACAGCTGAGAGACAGACTGATCTAGTAGATAGCTAGACAGAGAGACATGATGATCTATAGGACAGACTGACAGCAGAGAAACAGACTGATCTTGTAGATAGTCAGACAGAGGGACAAGATGATCTATAGGACAGACTGACAGCAGAGAAACAGACTGATCTAGTAGATAGACAGACAGAGAGACAAGATGATCTATAGGACAAACTGACAGCTGAGAAACAGACTGATCTAGTAGATAGACAGACAGAGAGACATGATTTTCTATAAGACAGACTGACAGCAGAGAAACAGACTGATCTTGTAGATAGTCAGACAGAGGGACAAGATGATCTATAGGACAGACTGACAGTTGAGAAACAGACTGATGTAGTAGATATACAGAGACAAGATGGTCTATAGGACAGACTGACAGTTTAGAAACAGACTGATCTAGTAGATAGATAGACAGAGGGACAAGATGATGTATAGGACAGACTGACAGTTGAGAAACAGACTGATCTATTAGATATACAGAGACAAGATGATCTATAGGATGGACTGACAGCTGAGAAACAGACTGATCTAGTAGATAGCTAGACAGAGAGACAAGAGGATCTATAGGACAGACTAACAGCTGAGAGACAGACTGATCAAGAGAACAGACGGCTGAGAGACTCCTCTACAAGGAAGGCATTCAGACATACAAAGCTTAAAAACAGACTGGTCTAGAAGACAGACTATTAGTACTATAGATTTATATGGCAGAGAGACACAGCGTAAACTTACAAATCTAGAGGGTAGACAATATCATCTGTATGAGACAGAAAGAGTAATGTTAAAGAGACCACTAAGTAGGTTTTGGTTAAAGGAACTGTTAATCAGACTGCCGCAGCTGTAAGAGAGTCCACCTGTTTAATGATAGGCAGGGAAAAGACAGACAGAGACAGCTGGATAGCAGAGGACTGTCTCATGCACAACAGACTGAGGCTATTCCTGTCTTATCAGGGGATGGAATGCAGCAGCTGGAGGGGGAGTAGATGAGAGGGGGAGCGGGGCCCTGAGCACAGAGACAGACAGCACAGCCCTGTGAGAGACCCTTGCTCAGGGACAGACAGCACTGAGAGAGTCTCAGATTAGCCATGTGAGACCCCTGCTCAGGGACAGACAAACAGCACAGAGACTACTCAAATCAAGAGAGGTGTGTGAGAGGCAGGAGAGGTCTATGTGAGACAGGAGAGGTGTGTAAGATCTATGGAATTCAGGAGAGGTCTATGGATGACAGGAGAGGCATGTGAGAGGCAGGAGAAGTCTATGGAAGACAAGAGAGGTGTGTGAGAGGCAGGAGAAGTCCATGGGAAAACGAGAGGTCTATGAGAGGCAGGATATATGGGAAACAAAAGAGGTCTGTCAGAGGCAGGAAAGGTCTATGGAAGACAGGAGAGGTGTGTGAGAGGCAGAAGTCTGTGAGAGGCAGGAGAGCTGGCTCACTGATAAGGGAGGGCAGAGGAGGGGGAGAGGGGAGGGTTACAGTGGGACACAGAGTGCACAAATAGAGAGACTGCTAGACAGGGCATAGGGGGAGAACTTGACAAGGCACAAAAACAAAAGGGTGCAGGATTCACTAAGGAGGACTTCAGTTAGAACAGGAGGGACAGTGGAGTATAGGCAGGGCTGAGAGGTACAGGGCATATACAGGGGTATAGACAGGGTGAGGGGGTACAGGCAGTACAAGTGGGGTATAGACAGTGTGAGGTGGGTACAGGCAGTACAAGTGGGGTATAGACAGGGTGAGCTGGGTACAGGCAGTACAAGTGGGGTATAGACAGGGTGAGCTGGGTACAGGCAGTACAAGTGGGGTATAGACAGGGTGAGCTGGGTACAGGCAGTACAAGTGAGGTATAGACAGGGTGAGGGGGTACAGGCAGTACAAGTGGGGTATAGACAGGGCGAGGGGGTACAGGCAGTACAAGTGGGGTATAGACAGGGTGAGGTGGGTACAGGCAGTACAAGTGGGGTATAGACAGGGTGAGGTGGGTACAGGGAGTACAAGTGGGGTATAGACAGGGTGAGCTGGGTACAGGCAGTACAAGTGGGGTATAGACAGGGTGAGCTGGGTACAGACAGTACAAGTGGGGTATAGACAGGGTGAGGGGGTACAGGCAGTACAAGTGGGGTATAGACAGGGTGAGGTGGGTACAGGCAGTACAAGTGGGGTATAGACAGGGTGAGGGGGGTACAGGCAGTACAAGTGGGATATAGAAAGTGTGGGGGGTACAGGCAGTACAGGCAGTACAAGTGGGGTATAGACAGGGTGAGGGGGTACACACAGTACAAGTGGGGTATAGACAGGTTGAGGGGGGTACAGGCAGGGTGAGGGGGTACAGGCAGTATAAGTGGGGTATAGACAGGGTGAGGGGGGTACAGGAAGGGTGAGGGGGTACAGGCAGTACAAGTGGGATATAGACAGGGTGAGGGGGTACAGGCAGGGTGTGGGGTACAGGCAGTACAAGTGGGGTATAGACAGGGTGAGGGGGGTACAGGCAGGGTGAGGGATACAGGCAGTACAAGTGGGGTATAGATAGGTCACATAGTGAGCAGATCAGGCATTATCTTTAGAGGACAGATCAGGAAGTACTTGCAGAGTGTAGATCAGAAGTGGCTATAATCTGCAAATCAAACAGTAATTTTAGAGTGCAGTATGGACAACACTTTAGAGGGCTTTATATAGTAATGTACCTGTATTAGTATTAGAGTCTAGTAGATGTAATACTATTAGAGTGCAGTGCAGACAATAATATTAAAGTGTCAAACAAACCATCATTTTAGAGTGTAGAACAGACGTAATATTAAAGTGCAGCTCAGACAGTACTATTAGAGTGTAGAACAGGCGTAATATTAAAGTGTAGCTCAGACAGTACTATTAGAGTGTAGAACAGGTGTAATATTAAAGTGCAGCTCAGACAGTACTATTAGAGTGTAGAACAGGCGTAATATTAAAGTGTAACTCAGACAGTACTATTAGAGTGTAGAACAGGCGTAATATTAAAGTGTAGCTCAGACAGTACTATTAGAGTGTAGAACAGACGTAATATTAAAGTGTAGCTCAGACAGCACTATTCGACCACCGATCAGAAAGTACAGAGCAGACATTTATTTTAGTGTAGCTAATAGTTAAGAGGTCAGATCAGACAGTACTATTACAGTGCAGATCAGACAGTACTATTAGAGTGTAGAACAGATGTAATATTAAAGTGCAGCTCAGACAGTACTATTAGAGTGTAGAACAGACGTAATATTAAAGTGCAGCTCAGACAGTACTATTAGAGTGTAGAACAGGCGTAATATTAAAGTGCAGCTCAGACAGTACTATTAGAGTGTAGAACAGGCGTAATATTAAAGTGTAACTCAGACAGTACTATTAGAGTGTAGAACAGGCGTAATATTAAAGTGTAGCTCAGACAGTACTATTAGAGTGTAGAACAGACGTAATATTAAAGTGTAGCTCAGACAGCACTATTCGACCACCGATCAGAAAGTACAGAGCAGACATTTATTTTAGTGTAGCTAATAGTTAAGAGGTCAGATCAGACAGTACTATTACAGTGCAGATCAGACAGTACTATTACAGTGCAGATCAGACAGTTATTTTAGAATTTAGATCAGACAGTACTGTTTGAGAGCAGATTGGGCAGTAATTTTAGTGTGTAGTTGAGGCATTCATATTTAAGTGCACACCAGACAGTACTTCTATAGTGTAGACCAGGTGGTAATATATTAACATATATTAATATTAAAAGACAGGTCAGACATTAGTATTAGAGTGCGGAACAGATGTTACTATTAGAGTGTAAAACAAACATTACTGTTAGAGTGCAGAACGGGAATAACTCAGAATACAAAACAGTCGTTACTATTAGAGGGCAGAACAGACATTACAATTAGAGTGCAGAACAGACATTACTATTAGAGTGCAGAACACTACTATTATAGTGCAGAACAGACAGTAGTATTAGAGTGCAGAACAGACATTACTATTAGAGTGCAGAACAAACAGTAGTATTAGAGTGCAGAACAGACAGTGGCTACACGTGCTGGGGAGACAGACACAGGTTGAACGTTGTGTTATGGCAACTGATGATTCGGCAGGAGGAGCTCGCAGGGCCACAAAGAGCAAACTGTTTGAATTTCTGGTACACGGAGTGGTGAGTGAGGGGTAACGAGGGGGTGGGGGCTGCCTGATGAAATGGCAAAACAAACCTCATTATGTTGAGATGACTTTTTAAAGACCGGTAGCTATAAGTTATTGATAAATTGCATTGCTTGGTCTAGAGTCTTGTGAATTGGGTAGAGAGATGACAGAGCGCTATTGATATCAGTATCATCGTAAAACGTAATACCCAGTGAATGTGCAGCCGATATCCCTTTAGTGCACTCTACACTCTCAATGGAATCAATTAAGTTGTATGTCATGTGCTGTGCTTGAGTGCAGTATGGAAAATCCGGCTATCCTACCTAATAATTACTACCTAAGATAAGCATAGGGCTATCCTACATGCTAATTATTACCTGAGATAAGCATAAGGCTATCCTACTTACTAATTAATACCTGAGATAAGCATACGGCTATCCTACATAATAATTATTACCTGAGATAAGCATCCGGCTATCCTACCTAATAATTACTACCTAAGATAAGCATACGGCTATCCTACATACTAATTATTACCTGAGATAAGTATAAGGCTATCCTACATACTAATTATTACCTGAGATAAGCATAGGGCTATCCTACATACTAATTATTACCTAAGATAAGCATAGGGCTATCCTACATGCTAATTATTACCTGAGATAAGCATAAGGCTATCCTACTTACTAATTAATACCTGAGATAAGCATACGGCTATCCTACCTAATAATTACTACCTAAGATAAGCATAGGGCTATCCTACATGCTAATTATTACCTGAGATAAGCATAAGGCTATCCTACTTACTAATTAATACCTGAGATAAGCATACGGCTATCCTACATAATAATTATTACCTGAGATAAGCATACGGCTATCCTACATACTAATTATTACCTGAGATAAGTATAAGGCTATCCTACATACTAATTATTACCTGAGATAAGCATAAGGCTATCCTACATACTAATTATTACCTGAGATAAGCATAAGGCTATCCTATATAATAATTACTACCTGAGATAAGAATAAGGCTATCCTACATAATAATTATTACCTGAGATAAGCATAAGGCTATCCTATATAATAATTACTACCTGAGCTAAGCATATGGCTATCCTACATAATAATTATTACCTGAGATAAACATAAGACTATCCTATTTACTAATTATTACCCGAGAAAAACATAAGGCTATCCTACATACTATTACCTGAGATATGCATAAGGCTATCCTACTTACTATTTATTACCTGAGATAAGCATAAGGCTATGCGTATCGCAGGTAATAATTAGTAAGTAGGATAGCCTTATGCTTTATCTCAGGTAATAATTTGTAAGTAGGATAGCCTTTATGCGTATCGCAGGTAATAATTAGTAAGTAGAATAAAGGCTATCCTACTTATTAATTATTACCTGAGAAAAACATAAGGCTATCCTACATACTATTACCTGAGATATGCATAAGGCTATCCTACATACTAATTATTACCTGAGATAAGAATAAGGCTATCCTAAATGATAATTATTACCTGAGATAAGCATAACGCTATCCTACATACTAATTATTACCTGAGATAAACATAAGACTATCCTACATACTAATTATTACCTGAGATAAGCATAAGGCTATCCTACATACTATTACCTGAGATATGCATAAGGCTATCCTAAATATCAATTATTACCTGAGATAAGAATAAGTCTATCCTACTTACTAATTATTACCTGAGATAAGAATAAGGCTATCCTACTTACTAATTATTACCTGAGATAAGCATAAGGCTATTCAACATACTAATTATTACCTGAGATAAGCATAAGGCTATCCTACTTACTAATTATTACCTGAGATAAGAATAAGGCTATCCTACTTACTAATTATTACCTGAGATAAGCATAAGGCTATTCAACATACTAATTATTAACTGAGATAAGCATAAGGCTATTCTACATATTATTACCTGAGATAAGCAAAAGGATATCCTACATACTATTACCTGAGATAAGCATACGGCTATCCTACATACTATTACCTGAGATAAGCATACGGCTATCCTACATACTATTACCTGAGATAAGCATAAGGCTATCCTACATACTATTACCTGAGATAAGAATAAGGCTATCCTACTTACTAATTAGTACCTGAAATAAGCATAACTCTATCCTACATACTATTACCTAAGATACGCATAAGGCTATCCTACATACTAATTATTACCTGAGATAAGCATAAGACTATCCTACTTACTAATTATTACCTGAGATAAGAATAAGGCTATCCTACATACTAATTATTACCTAAGATAAGCATAGGGCTATCCTACATGCTAATTATTACCTGAGATAAGCATAAGGCTATCCTACTTACTAATTAATACCTGAGATAAGCATACGGCTATCCTACCTAATAATTACTACCTAAGATAAGCATAGGGCTATCCTACATGCTAATTATTACCTGAGATAAGCATAAGGCTATCCTACTTACTAATTAATACCTGAGATAAGCATACGGCTATCCTACATAATAATTATTACCTGAGATAAGCATACGGCTATCCTACATACTAATTATTACCTGAGATAAGTATAAGGCTATCCTACATACTAATTATTACCTGAGATAAGCATAAGGCTATCCTACATACTAATTATTACCTGAGATAAGCATAAGGCTATCCTATATAATAATTACTACCTGAGATAAGAATAAGGCTATCCTACATAATAATTATTACCTGAGATAAGCATAAGGCTATCCTATATAATAATTACTACCTGAGCTAAGCATATGGCTATCCTACATAATAATTATTACCTGAGATAAACATAAGACTATCCTATTTACTAATTATTACCCGAGAAAAACATAAGGCTATCCTACATACTATTACCTGAGATATGCATAAGGCTATCCTACTTACTATTTATTACCTGAGATAAGCATAAGGCTATGCGTATCGCAGGTAATAATTAGTAAGTAGGATAGCCTTATGCTTTATCTCAGGTAATAATTTGTAAGTAGGATAGCCTTTATGCGTATCGCAGGTAATAATTAGTAAGTAGAATAAAGGCTATCCTACTTATTAATTATTACCTGAGAAAAACATAAGGCTATCCTACATACTATTACCTGAGATATGCATAAGGCTATCCTACATACTAATTATTACCTGAGATAAGAATAAGGCTATCCTAAATGATAATTATTACCTGAGATAAGCATAACGCTATCCTACATACTAATTATTACCTGAGATAAACATAAGACTATCCTACATACTAATTATTACCTGAGATAAGCATAAGGCTATCCTACATACTATTACCTGAGATATGCATAAGGCTATCCTAAATACCAATTATTACCTGAGATAAGAATAAGTCTATCCTACTTACTAATTATTACCTGAGATAAGAATAAGGCTATCCTACTTACTAATTATTACCTGAGATAAGCATAAGGCTATTCAACATACTAATTATTACCTGAGATAAGCATAAGGCTATCCTACTTACTAATTATTACCTGAGATAAGAATAAGGCTATCCTACTTACTAATTATTACCTGAGATAAGCATAAGGCTATTCAACATACTAATTATTAACTGAGATAAGCATAAGGCTATTCTACATATTATTACCTGAGATAAGCAAAAGGATATCCTACATACTATTACCTGAGATAAGCATACGGCTATCCTACATACTATTACCTGAGATAAGCATACGGCTATCCTACATACTATTACCTGAGATAAGCATAAGGCTATCCTACATACTATTACCTGAGATAAGAATAAGGCTATCCTACTTACTAATTATTACCTGAAATAAGCATAACTCTATCCTACATACTATTACCTAAGATACGCATAAGGCTATCCTACATACTAATTATTACCTGAGATAAGCATAAGACTACCCTACTTACTAATTATTACCTGAGATAAGAATAAGGCTATCCTACTTACTAATTATTACCTGAGATAAGCATAAGGCTATCCTACTTACTAATTATTACCTGAGATAAGCATAAGGCTATCCTACTTACTAATTATTACCTGAGATAAGCATAAGGCTATCCTACTTACTAATTATTACCTGAGATAAGCATAAGGCTATCCTACTTACTAATTATTACCTGAGATAAGCATAAGGCTATTCTACATATTATTAACTGAGATAAACATAAGGCTATCCTACATACCATTACCTGAGATAAGCATACGGCTATCCTACATACTATTACCTGAGATAAGCATAAGGCTATCCTACATACTATTACCTGAGATAAGCATAAGGCTATCCTACTTACTAATTATTACCTGAGATAAGCATAAGGCTATCCTACTTGCTAATTATTACCTGAGATAAGCATAAGGCTATCCTACTTACTAATTATTACCTGAGATAAGCATAAGGCTATCCTACTTACTAATTATTACTTGAGATAAGCATAAGGCTATCCTACATACTAATTATTACCTGAAAAAACATAAGGCTATCCTACTTACTAATTATTACCTGAGATAAGCATAAGGCTATCCTACTTACTAATTATTACCTGAGATAAGCATAAGGCTATCCTACTTACTAATTATCACCTGAGATAAGCATAAGGCTATCCTACTTACTAATTATTACCTGAGATAAGCATAAGGCTATCCTACTTTCTTATTATTACCTGAGATAAGCATAAGGCTATCCTACTTACTAATTATTATCTGAGATAAGCATAAGGCTATCCTACATACTAATTATTACCTGAGATAAGCATAAGGCTATCCTACATACTATTACCTGAGATAAACATAAGCCTATCCTACTTACTAATTATTACCTGAGATAAACATAAGACTATCCTACATACTAATTATTACCTGAGATAAGCAAAAGGCAATCCTACTTACTAATTATAACCTGAGATAAGCGTTAGGCTATCCTACATACTAATTATTACCTGAGATAAGTATAAGGCTATCCTACTTACTAATTATTACCTGGGATAAGTATAAGGCTATCCTACATACTAATTATTAACTGAGATAAGCATAAGGCTATCCTACATACTATTACCTGAGATATGCATAAGGCTATCCTACATACTAATTATTATCTGAGATATGCATAAGGCTATCCAAAATACTAATTATTACCTGAGATAAGCATAAGGCTATCCTACTTACTAATTATTGCCTGAGATAAGCATAAGGCTATCCTACATACTAATTATTACCTGAAATAAGCATAAGGCTATCCTACTTACCAATTATTGCCTGAAAAAACATAAGGCTATAGTACATACTAATTATTACCTGAGATAAGCATAAGGCTATCCTACATACTAATTATTACCTGATATAAGCATAATGCTATCCTACTTACTAATTATTGGCTGAGATAAGCATACGGCTATCCTACATACTAATTATTACCTGAGATAAGCATAAGGCTATCCTACTTACTAATTATTACCTGAGATAAGCATAAGGCTATCCTACTTACTAATTATTACTTGAGATAAGCATAAGGCTATCCTACATACTAATTATTACCTGAAAAAACATAAGGCTATCCTACTTAACAATTATTGCCTGAGATACGCATAAGGCTATCCTACAAACTAATTATTACCTGAGATAAGCATAAGGCTATCCTACATACTAATTATTACCTGAGATAAACATAAGGCTATCCTACATACTAATTATTACCTGAGATATGCATAAGGCTATCCTACTTACTAATTATTACCTGAGATAAGCATAAGGCTATCCTACATACTAATTATTACCTGACATATGCATAAGGCTATCCTACTTACTAATTATTACCTGAGATAAGCATAAGGCTATCCTACTTACTAATTATTACCTGAGATAAACATAAGGCTATCCTACTTATTATTTATTACCTGTGATAAGCATAAGGCTATCCTACATACTAATTATTACCTGAGATAAACATAAGGCTATCCTACTTACTAATTATTACCTGAGATACGCATAAGTCTATCCTACTTACTAATTATTACCTGAGATATGCATAAGGCTATCCTACATACTATTACATGATGTAAGTATAAGGCTATCCCTCATACTAATTATTACCTGAGATAAGAATAAGGCTATCCTACATACTAATTATTACCTGAGATAAGCATAAGGCTATCCTACTTACTAATTATTACCTGAGATAAGCATAAGGCTTTCCTACATACTAATTATTAACTGAGATAAGCATAAGGCTATCCTGCATACTAATTATTACCTGAGATAAGCATAAGGTTATCCTGCATACTATTACCTTAGATAAGCATAAGGCTATCCTACATACTATTACCTGAGATGAGCATAAGGCTATCCTACATACTAATTATTACCTGAGATATGAATAAGGCTATCCTACATACTAATAATTACCTGAGATAAGCATAAGGCTATCCAACATACTATTACCCGAGATATGCATAAGGCTATCCTACATACTAATTATTACCTGAGATAAGCATAAGGCTATTCTACATATTATTAACTGAGATAAACATAAGGCTATCCTACATACCATTACCTGAGATAAGCATACGGCTATCCTACATACTATTACCTGAGATAAGCATAAGGCTATCCTACATACTATTACCTGAGATAAGCATAAGGCTATCCTACTTACTAATTATTACCTGAGATAAGCATAAGGCTATCCTACTTGCTAATTATTACCTGAGATAAGCATAAGGCTATCCTACTTACTAATTATTACCTGAGATAAGCATAAGGCTATCCTACTTACTAATTATTACTTGAGATAAGCATAAGGCTATCCTACATACTAATTATTACCTGAAAAAACATAAGGCTATCCTACTTACTAATTATTACCTGAGATAAGCATAAGGCTATCCTACTTACTAATTATTACCTGAGATAAGCATAAGGCTATCCTACTTACTAATTATCACCTGAGATAAGCATAAGGCTATCCTACTTACTAATTATTACCTGAGATAAGCATAAGGCTATCCTACTTTCTTATTATTACCTGAGATAAGCATAAGGCTATCCTACTTACTAATTATTATCTGAGATAAGCATAAGGCTATCCTACATACTAATTATTACCTGAGATAAGCATAAGGCTATCCTACATACTATTACCTGAGATAAACATAAGCCTATCCTACTTACTAATTATTACCTGAGATAAGTATAAGTCTATCCTACTTACTAATTATTACCTGAGATAAGCAAAAGGCAATTCTACTTACTAATTATAACCTGAGATAAGCGTTAGGCTATCCTACATACTAATTATTACCTGAGATAAGTATAAGGCTATCCTACTTACTAATTATTACCTGGGATAAGTATAAGGCTATCCTACATACTAATTATTAACTGAGATAAGCATAAGGCTATCCTACATACTATTACCTGAGATATGCATAAGGCTATCCTACATACTAATTATTATCTGAGATATGCATAAGGCTATCCTACATACTAATTATTACCTGAGATAAGCATAAGGCTATCCTACTTACTAATTATTGCCTGAGATAAGCATAAGGCTATCCTACATACTAATTATTACCTGAAATAAGCATAAGGCTATCCTACTTACCAATTATTGCCTGAAAAAACATAAGGCTATAGTACATACTAATTATTACCTGAGATAAGCATAAGGCTATCCTACATACTAATTATTACCTGATATAAGCATAATGCTATCCTACTTACTAATTATTGGCTGAGATAAGCATACGGCTATCCTACATACTAATTATTACCTGAGATAAGCATAAGGCTATCCTACTTACTATTTATTACCTGAAAAAACATAAGGCTATCCTACTTAACAATTATTGCCTGAGATACGCATAAGGCTATCCTACAAACTAATTATTACCTGAGATAAGCATAAGGCTATCCTACATACTAATTATTACCTGAGATAAACATAAGGCTATCCTACATACTAATTATTACCTGAGATATGCATAAGGCTATCCTACTTACTAATTATTACCTGAGATAAGCATAAGGCTATCCTACATACTAATTATTACCTGACATATGCATAAGGCTATCCTACTTACTAATTATTACCTGAGATAAGCATAAGGCTATCCTACTTACTAATTATTACCTGAGATAAACATAAGGCTATCCTACTTATTATTTATTACCTGTGATAAGCATAAGGCTATCCTACATACTAATTATTACCTGAGATAAACATAAGGCTATCCTACTTACTAATTATTACCTGAGATACGCATAAGTCTATCCTACTTACTAATTATTACCTGAGATATGCATAAGGCTATCCTACATACTATTACATGATGTAAGTATAAGGCTATCCCTCATACTAATTATTACCTGAGATAAGAATAAGGCTATCCTACATACTAATTATTACCTGAGATAAGCATAAGGCTATCCTACTTACTAATTATTACCTGAGATAAGCATAAGGCTATCCTGCATACTAATTATTACCTGAGATAAGCATAAGGCTATCCTGCATACTATTACCTTAGATAAGCATAAGGCTATCCTACATACTATTACCTGAGATGAGCATAAGGCTATCCTACATACTAATTATTACCTGAGATATGAATAAGGCTATCCTACATACTAATAATTACCTGAGATAAGCATAAGGCTATCCAACATACTATTTCCCGAGATATGCATAAGGCTATCCTACATACTAATTATTACCTGAGATAAGCATAAGGCTATCTAACTTACTAATTATTACCTGAGATAAGCATAAGGCTATCCTACATACTAATTATTACCTGAGATAAGCATAAGGCTATCCTACATACTAATTATTACCTGAGATAAGCATAAGGCAATCCTACATACTATTACCTGAGATAAGTATAAGGCTATCCTACATAATAATTATTACCTGAGATAAGCATAAGTCTATCCTACTTACTAATTATTACCTGAGATAAACATAAGGCTATCCTACATACTTATTATTACCTGAGATAAGCATAAGGCAATCCTACATACTAATTATTACCTGAGATAAATATAAGGCTATCCTACATACTAATTATTACCTGAGATAAGTATAAGGTTATCCTACTTACTAATTATTACATGAGATAAGTATAAGGCTATCCTACATACTAATTATTACCTGAGATAAGCATAAGTCTATCCTACTTACTAATTATTACCTGAGATAAGCATAAGGCTATCCTACATACTAATTATTACCTGAGATAAGCATAAGGCTATCCTACATACTAATTATTACCTG
This sequence comes from Bombina bombina, assembly GCF_027579735.1. Taxonomy (NCBI): domain Eukaryota; kingdom Metazoa; phylum Chordata; class Amphibia; order Anura; family Bombinatoridae; genus Bombina; species Bombina bombina. The sequence goes on from NC_069503.1 coordinate 209,538, forward strand.
AGATAAGCAAAAGGCTATCCTACATACTAATTATTACCTGAGATAAGCATAAGGCAATCCTACATACTATTACCTGAGATAGGTATAAGGCTATCCTACATATTAATTATTACCTGAGATAAATATAAGGCTATCCTACATACTAATTATTACCTGAGATAAGCATAAGGCTATCCTACTTACTAATTATTACTTGTGATAAGTATAAGGCTATCCTACCTACTAATTATTATCTGAGATACGCATAAGGCTATTCTACATACTATTACCTGAGATAAGTATAAGGCTATCCTTCATACTAATTATTACCTGAGATAAGAATAAGGCTATCCTACATACTATTACCTGAGATAAGCATAAGGCTATCCTACTTACTAATTATTACATGAGATAAGTATAAGGCTATCCTACTTACTAATTATTACCTGAGATAAGTATAAGGCTATCCTACTTACTAATTATTACCTGAGATAAGCATAAGGCTATCCTACTTACTAATTATTACCTGAGATACGCATAAGGCTATCCTACTTACTAATTATTACCTGAGATACGCATAAGGCTATCCTACATACTAATTATTACCTGAGATAAGCATAAGGCTATCCTACTTACTAATTATTACCTGAGATAAGCATAAGGCTATCCTACTTACTAATTATTACCTGAGATAAGCATAAGGCTATCCTTCTTACTAATTATTACCTGAGATAAGTATAAGGCTATCCTACATACTAATTATTACCTGAGATATGCATAAGGCTATCCTACTTACTAATTATTATCTGAGATAAGTATAAGGCTGTCCTACATACTAATTAATACCTTGGATAAGCATAAGGCTATCCTACTTGCTAATTATTACCTGAGATAAGCATAAGGCTATCCTACTTACTAATTATTACATGAGATAAGTATAAGGCTATCCTACTTACTAATTATTACCTGAGATAAGTATAAGGCTATCCTACATACTAATTATTACCTGAGATAAGCATAAGGCTATCCTACTTACTAATTATTACCTGAGATAAGCATAGGGCTATCCTACTTACTAATTATTACCTGAGATATGCATAAGGCTATCCTACATACTAATTAATGCCTGGGATAAGCATAAGGCTATCCTACATACTATTACCTGAGATATGCATAAGGCTATCCTACATACTAATTATTACCTGAGATAAGCATAAGGCTATCCTACATACTATTACCTTAGATAAGCTTAAGGCTATCCTACTTACTAATTATTACCGGAGATAAGCATAAGGCTATCCTACATACTATTACCTTAGATAAGCTTAAGGCTATCATACTTACTAATTATTACCTGAGATAAGCATAAGGCTATCCTACATACTAATTATTACCGGAGATAAGCATAAGGCTATCCTACATACTATTACCTTAGATAAGCTTAAGGCTATCATACTTACTAATTATTACCTGAGATAAGCATAAGGCTATCCTACATACTAATTATTACCTGAGATAAGTATAAGGCTATCCTACATACTAATTATTACTTGAGATAAGCCCAGGCATTATCCCAGACTTTCAATTACTATTATTCATGGTGATGTGGCCAATGAAATTATATTTGGAGAAAGCCATGAAACCATTAAAAAACAGATCTTGCTATAAAAGATTGAGTAAGCCATTTGTTTTGAAGAAATATAATTTAGGAATAGATACACAGGTTCAGGTATAAGCATAAGGCTATCCTACATACCAATTAATGCCTGGGATAAGCATAAGGCTATACTACATACCAATTAATGCCTGAGATAAGAATAAGGCTATCCTACTTACTAATTTTTACCTGAGATAAGCATAAGGCTTTCCTACATAGTAATTATTAACTGAGATAAGCATAAGGCTATCCTGCATACTAATTATTACCTGAGATAAGCATAAGGCTTTCCTACATAGTAATTATTAACTGAGATAAGCATAAGGCTATCCTGCATACTAATTATTACCTGAGATAAGCATAAGGCTATCCTGCATACTATTACCTTAGATAAGCATAAGGGTTACAGTAATTTCAATGTAATTTAATCCAAGCCAGACTGGCCCTTTCCCTAACTACTTAAAGAAAAATTTTTGCTTTTAGTCTAATTCACAAATGTTCTTATCATGTTCATATATCATCTATTTCCCCTTCTTCTTTAGCTTAGAGTAGCCATCCTATAGCTGGTAGGGTAGATAACACACGCCAGCTTCCCCTTATAGTACATGTAGTATCATCTCCTCTCTTTGTTTTTCATATAATAATCTTAGAGAGGATTACCATACTGATATCTACCCGTCCAAGTGTCAAACAGAGTGACACATACTCACTAGTTTTACACTATCTAGGGGTACATCAAATCAGTAAAGAGTACACACTTCTTCCCTGCTGATTTATAAGGAGGCTCAGATACATACAAGTTTATATATACTTTAGTATATGGGGTTATAGTATGTTATTAATAATTTTAACTAATGGACATTATATACATCCAGCTGGGGACCTAGAAAGGATCATTAAAAGCCTTACTGTGTCTAGATAGAGTACAAGCTCAGACTAAGGGGTTTAAACCTATCTGATGTTAGTCAAAATTGTTTTGTTGCTTCAATTCAACACATACTGCCTAGATGTATAAACATACAGATTCCGGTTTAGGCTCAGTATCTAGCTGGCACACATAAAATGTCCTCACTTTTTTGCAACCCTTACCAGCACTGCAACGACTGAATTGTATGTATACATATATATGTGTAAAATATTATGTATAATCAAGTACAAAGCATATAGAAATTTGTTTGTTAGTAATTCTGTTCTATCGGTCTCTTGCCAAACGGGGTCAATGTGATTAATCTGGGAGTGACCAACGCTCTATCTATCTAAGATAACATCATGCATCACAAGAGTTAATGATCTGAACGATCTTGATTGGCCGCTCACATCCTTATATTGATCCCGACCGGCAGAGACTGATATCTCTGATGAAGCGCATGTGCTCATGCGCGAAACGCGTTAGTTGGAGCTCACCTAGCTTGTTGTAAGCCTGCATTGTAATAAACTCCATTACTGACCTCAGGACTTAGCTTCCTTTTTCCTCATTTCGTATCCTACATACTATTACCTGAGATGAGCATAAGGCTATCCTACATACTAATTATTACCTGAGATATGCATAAGGCTATCCTACATACTAATAATTACCTGAGATAAGCATAAGGCTATCCAACATACTATTACCCGAGATATGCATAAGGCTATCCTACATACTAATTATTACCTGAGATAAGCATAAGGCTATCTAACTTACTAATTATTACCTGAGATAAGCATAAGGCTAAGCTGCATACTAATTATTACCTGAGATAAGCATAAGGCTATCCTACATACTAATTATTACCTGAGATAAGCATAAGGCAATCCTACATACTATTACCTGAGATAAGTATAAGGCTATCCTACATACTAATTATTACCTGAGATAAGCATAAGGCTATCCTACATACTAATTATTACCTGAGATAAGCATAAGGCTATCCTACATACTAATTATTACCTGAGATAAGCATAAGGCAATCCTACATACTATTACCTGAGATAAGCATAAGGCTATCCTACATACTAATTATCACCTGAGATAAGCATAAGGCTATCCTACATACTAATTATTACCTGAGATAAGCATAAGGCTATCCTACTTACTAATTATTACCTGAGATAAGTATAAGGCTATCCTACATAATAATTATTACCTGAAATAAGCATAAGTCTATCCTACTTACTAATTATTACCTGAGATAAACATAAGGCTATCCTACATACTAATTATTACCTGAGATAAGCATAAGGCTATCCTACATACTTATTATTACCTGAGATAAGCATAAGGCAATCCTACATACTAATTATTACCTGAGATAAATATAAGGCTATCCTACATACTAATTATTACCTGAGATAAGTATTAGGCTATCCTACTTACTAATTATTACATAAGATAAGTATAAGGCTATCCTACATACTAATTATTACCTGGGATAAGCATAAGGCAATCCTACATACTAATTATTACCTGAGATAAGCATAAGGCTATCCTACTTACTAATAATTACTTGAGATGAGTATAAGGCTATCCTACCTACTAATTATTATCTGAGATACACATACGGCTATCCTACATAATAATTATTACCTGAGATATGCATCCGGCTATCCTACCTAATAATTACTACCTAAGATAAGCATACGGCTATCCTACTTACTAATTATTACCTGAGATAAGAATAAGGCTATCCTACATACTAATTATTACCTGAGATAAGCATAAGGCAATCCTACATACTAATTATTACCTGAGATAAGCATAAGGCTATCCTACTTACTAATAATTACTTGAGATAAGTATAAGGCTATCCTACCTACTAATTATTATCTGAGATACCCATAAGGCTATTATACATACTATTACCTGAGATAAGTATAAGGCTATCCTTCATACTAATTATTACCTGAGATAAGAATAAGGCTATCCTACATACTATTACCTGAGATAAGCATAAGGCTATCCTACTTACTAATTATCACCTAAGATAAGCATAAGGCTATCCTACATACTAATTATTACCTGAGATAAGCATAAGGCTATCCTACTTACTAATTATTACCTGAGATAAGCATAAGGCTATCCTACTTACTAATTATTACCTGAGATAAGTATAAGGCTATCCTACATACTAATTATTACCTGAGATAAGCATAAGGCTATCCTACTTACTAATTATTATCTGAGATAAGTATAAGGCTGTCCTACATACTAATTAATACCTTGGATAAGCATAAGGCTATCCTACTTGCTAATTATTACCTGAGATAAGCATAAGGCTATCCTACTTACTAATTATTACATGAGATAAGTATAAGGCTATCCTACTTACTAATTATTACCTGAGATAAGTATAAGGCTATCCTACATACTAATTATTACCTGAGATAAGCATAAGGCTATCCTACTTACTAATTATTACCTGAGATAAGCATAGGGCTATCCTACTTACTAATTATTACCTGAGATAAGCATAAGGCTATCCTACTTACTATTTATTACCTGAGATAAGTATAACGCTATCCTACATACTAATTATTACCTTAGATAAGCTTAAGGCTATCCTACTTACTAATTATTACCGGAGATAAGCATAAGGCTATCCTACATACTAATTATTACCTGAGATAAGCATAAGGCTATCCTACATACTAATTATTACCTGAGATAAATATAAGGCTATCCTACTTACTAATTATTACCTGAGATAAGTATAAGGCTATCCTACATACTAATTATTACCTGAGATAAGCATAAGGCTATCCTACTTACTAATTATTACCTGAGATAAGCATAGGGCTATCCTACTTACTAATTATTACCTGAGATAAGCATAAGGCTATCCTACTTACTAATTATTACCTGAGATAAGTATAACGCTATCCTACATACTAATTATTACCTGAGATAAGCATAAGGCTATCCTACATACTATTACCTTAGATAAGCTTAAGGCTATCCTACTTACTAATTATTACCGGAGATAAGCATAAGGCTATCCTACATACTATTACCTTAGATAAGCTTAAAGGGACACTGTACCCAAAAATTTTCTTTTGTGATTCAGATTGAGCATGAAATTTTAAGCAACTTTCTAATTTACTCCTATTATCAAATTTTCTTCATTCTCTTGGTATCTTTATTTGAAATGGAAGAATGTAAGTTTAGATGCCGGCCCATTTTTGGTGAACAACCTGGGTTGTCCTTGCTGATTGGTGGATAAATTAATCCACCAATAAAAAAGTGCTGTCCAGAGTACTGAAACCAAAAAAAGCTTAGATGCCTTCTTTTTCAAGTAATGATAGCAAGAGAACGAAGAAAAATTGATAATAGGAGTAAATTAGAAAGTTGCTTAAAATTGCATGCTCTTTCTGAATTACAAAAGAAAAAAAATGGGTACAGTGTCCCTTTAAGGCTATCCTACTTACTAATTATTACCTGAGATAAGCATAAGGCTATCCTACATACTAATTATTACCGGAGATAAGCATAAGGCTATCCTACATACTATTACCTTAGATAAGCTTAAGGCTATCATACTTACTAATTATTACCTGAGATAAACATAAGGCTATCCTACTTACTAATTATTACCTGAGATAAGCATAAGGCTATCCTACATACTAATTATTACCGGAGATAAGCATAAGGCTATCCTACATACTATTACCTTAGATAAGCTTAAGGCTATCATACTTACTAATTATTACCTGAGATAAACATAAGGCTATCCTACATACTAATTATTACCTGAGATAAGTATAACGCTATCCTACTTACTAATTATTACCTGAGATAAGCATAAGGCAATCCTACTTACTAATTATTACCTGAGATAAGCATAATGCTATCCTACATACTAATTATTACCTGAGATAAGCATAAGGCTATCCTACATACTATTACCTGAGATAAACATAAGGCTATCCTACATACTAATTATTACCTGAGATAAGCATAAGGCTATCCTACTTACTAATTATTACCTGAGATAAACATAAGGCTATCCTACTTACCAATTATTGCCTGAGATACGCATAAGGCTATCCTACAAACTAATTATTACCTGAGATAAGCATAAGGCTATCCTACATACTAATTAATGCCTGAGATAAGCATAAGGCTATCCTACATACTAATTATTGCCTGAGATACGCATAAGGCTATCCTACAAACTAATTATTACCTGAGATAAGCATAAGGCTATCCTACATACTAATTAATGCCTGAGATAAGCATAAGGCTATCCTACATACTAATTAATGCCTGAGATAAGCATAAGGCTATCCTACATACTAATTATTACCTGAGATAAGCATAAGGCTATCCTACTTACTAATTATTACCTGAGATAAGCATAATGCTATCCTACATACTAATTATTACCTGAGATAAGCATAAGGCTATCCTACATACTATTACCTGAGATAAACATAAGGCTATCCTACATACTAATTATTACCTGAGATAAGCATAAGGCTATCCTACTTACTAATTATTACCTGAGATAAGCATAAGGCTATCCTACATACTATTACCTGAGATAAACATAAGGCTATCCTACATACTAATTATTACCTGAGATAAGCATAAGGCTATCCTACATACTAATTATTACCTGAGATAAGCATAAGGCTATCCTACATACTATTACCTGAGATACGCATAAGGCTATCCTACATACTATTACCTTTATACGCATAAGGCTATCCTACATACTATTACCTGAGATACGCATAAGGCTATCCTACATACTAATTATTACCTGAGATAAGCATAAGTCTATCCTACATACTATTACCTGAGATAAGTATAAGGCTATACTTCATACTAATTATTACCTGAGATAAGCATAAGGCTATCCTACATACTATTACCTGAGATAAGTATAAGGCTATCCTACATACTAATTATTACCTGAGATAAGCATAAGGCTATCCTACATACTAATTATTACCTGAGATAAGCATAAGGCTATCCTACATACTATTACCTGAGATACGCATAAGGCTATCCTACATACTATTACCTTTATACGCATAAGGCTATCCTACATACTATTACCTGAGATACGCATAAGGCTATCCTACATACTAATTATTACCTGAGATAAGCATAAGTCTATCCTACATACTATTACCTGAGATAAGTATAAGGCTATACTTCATACTAATTATTACCTGAGATAAGCATAAGGCTATCCTACATACTATTACCTGAGATAAGTATAAGGCTATCCTACATACTAATTATTACCTGAGATAAGCATAAGGCTATCCTACATACTATTACCTGAGATAAGTATAAGGCTATACTTCATACTAATTATTACCTGAGATAAGCATAAGTCTATCCTACATACTATTACCTGAGATATGCATAAGGCTATCCTACATACTATTACCTGAGATAAGTATAAGGCTATACTTCATACTAATTATTACCTGAGATAAGCATAAGGCTATCCTACATACTATTACCTTAGATAAGTATAAGGCTATACTTCATACTAATTATTACCTGAGATAAGTATAAGGCTATCCTACATACTATTACCTGAGATAAGTATAAGGCTATCCTACATACTATTACCTGAGATATGCATAAGGCTATCCTACATACTATTACCTGAGATAAATATAAGGCTATACTTCATACTAATTATTACCTGAGATAAGCATAAGTCTATCCTACATACTAATTATTACCTGAGATAAGCATAAGGCTATCCTACTTACTATTTATTACCTGAGATAAGCATAAGGCTATCCTACATACTATTACCTGAGATAAGTATAAGGCTATCCTACATACTATTACCTGAGATATGCATAAGGCTATCCTACATACTATTACCTGAGATAAGTATAAGGCTATCCTACATACCAATTATTACCTGAGATAAGAATAAGTCTATCCTACTTACTAATTATTACCTGAGATAAGCATAAGTCTATCCTACTTACTAATTATTACCTGAGATAAGCATAAGGCTATCCTACATACTATTACCTGAGATAAGTATAAGGCTATACTTTATACTAATTATTACCTGAGATAAGCATAAGGCTATCCTACATACTATTACCTGAGATAAGTATAAGGCTTTACTTCATACTAATTATTACCTGAGATAAGTATAAGGCTATCCTACATACTATTACCTGAGATAAGTATAAGGCTATCCTACATACTATTACCTAAGATATGCATAAGGCTATCCTACATACTATTACCTGAGATAAATATAAGGCTATACTTCATACTAATTATTACCTGAGATAAGCATAAGTCTATCCTACATACTATTACCTGAGATATGCATAAGGCTATCCTACATACTAATTAATGTCTGGGATAATCATAAGGCTATCCTATGTAGTATTTACTGTCTGTGATACACATAAGATTATCCTATTTACTAATAAATGCCTGGGATAAGCATAAGGCTATCCTATGTACTAATTGCCTTGGATATGCAGAGGGCTATCCTACATACTAATTAATGCCTGGTAAAAGCATAAGGCTATCGTACATACTTATTAATGCCTGGGATAAGCATAAGGCTATCGTACATACTTATTAATGCCTGGGATAAGCATAAGGCTATTGTACGTACTAATTAATGCCTGGGATAAGCATTAGGCTATTGTACGTACTAATTAATGCCTGGGATAAGCATAAGGCTATCGTATGTTCTAATTAATGCCTGGGATAAGCATAAGGCTATCGTATGTACTAATTAATGCCTGGGATAAGCATAAGGCTATCGTACATACTTATTAATGCCTGGGATAATCATAAGGCTATCGTATGTACTAATTAATGCCTGGGATAAGCATAAGGCTATCGTATGTTCTAATTAATGCCTGGGATAAGCATAAGGCTATCGTACGTACTAATTAATGCCTGGGATAAGCATAAGGCTATCGTACGTACTAATTAATGCCTTGGATAAGCATAAGGCTATCGTACATACTAATTAAT